>NW_009648822.1:5692183-5693165 GCF_000708025.1 Charadrius vociferus | reverse complement strand
CCGGGGCGCTTGAAAGAGCAGCAGCCGCGCAGAAGGCGGCAAGGCCAGTAGCTTTCCCGTCCCGTCTAATGACTGTTCCTTCCCATCTGCCTCTTATTTCCCCTCCCCGGTGTCTCCACACCTTAGTCCAGGAGGGTGCCCGGAGAGTTGCGTCTCACAAACTAGGTGTTCAGTCATCTTGATGCCGATGCTTCTGTGATACAGCTATACATTTCTGACCAAACTCAGCAAACAGAGGGTGTGAGGGGCCAAAGAACCAGAACAGCTCACAGGGGACTCTAGGGTGTCACCAAGTTCGTCTCTGGGCACCTGTGGGGCAGCTGCCTCTCACCGCAGTGCTGTGAGGGGTAACAGGCTCTCGGCTCTCCCTTGGGAACCCCTCTGAGAGCCGGGCTGGTGGCTGGGGGAGCATGTGCCCTGATTTACAGCCTGCCACTCAGTAGAAGTCGGCGGATTCTTTGCCAGGCAGGTGTTGTGAAGCCGATTGTGCTTGCGATAGAAATGGTGGTGCAATGCTCAGGCATGATCTAGTGTGGCTTTCATCGGGCAAAGAAGGCTGAAGGCTTTGGTGGGATTCATTCCCGTGAGGGGTGATGGTTCCTAACGTGTGAACTGCCAGATTATACCCCCCACTCCCCCCCGAAAGCTCATCAGTTTGACATGCATGTGTCGAACAAGCGAGTGATTAAATACTATCTCAGTATTACATAACTGAAGAAGAGGACATTGTTGTTGTTCAGTGTAGATAGAGATCGGGCATCCTAACTGCACGCCTCCTATTGCCTCATGTAAATTCTTGATCTAATTTGCTGCCTGCTTGAAATTTGTTTGAATCTGCATCTGGCGTGCCCTACTGCCTTTCTCTCTGAACAGGAGGAAGCAAACAGGTGTCAGACTGGTTTGGAAAAGTTTGGGTAACTGTAAAGAGGGTGGTTTCGAGCTGGCTGCAGGCGTTTCCTGCTGGTTGCAAGAAAGGGACACA
>NW_009648822.1:5652493-5692169 GCF_000708025.1 Charadrius vociferus | reverse complement strand
AACCGGCACATCTGCGTGCTGTGCCAGCGTGGTAACTTTGCGAGGAGAGCACAGAACCTTGTCTTATGTTTGTGCTTTTTTGTCCATGTAGAACAAATGCTTGTGTGCTCAAGCAGCCTTTGAGATGCTACATAGTTAAGCAAGTGAACTTTGGGAAGTTGGGATGGTTGCAGTCATGTCATATTCATCCCTTACATTCTTGCTTGCTGCTTTGAGGCATGTTTCCATAAGTGTTGATGAATGAAACACTGAAGTGAAAATTAAACTAGATGAAATTAAATATGAATATTTCCCTGTCTGCTTTACATTGGCTTAGTACACTTGTTTATCGATACTGTTGTTAAACTACGGCTTGACTAACAGAACTGTGTGAAAACAATGTCTTTCCATATCTGTTCTCCAGGAATCTTAAGTTGTGCTTTTATACTGATGAATGTCTGAGTTGTTTGTAATTACATTTAGTGGTGCAGAGACAAAATAATTACAGGGGTTGAAGCTGAATTTTCTTTGCTTTAAACATCAACTATGTTCATGTTTTTAACAAGAGCAGAGTGCTGTTAAAGAGGCAGAACGCTTCAATTTTTTTTTTTTCCATGGGATCCTAGTTTGAATTTTCAAGGCAGACTATCAGAAAGTATCTTTTTCCTGTTCGCTGTTCACTTGATGCAAAATAAAGCTTTTGAATGTTAGTAGTTTCTACAGATATTTGCTCATTAAAGTGTGCCCTTGTTTGTATATTCATACAGACACAAACCTTTGCTAGGGTGTACAAGAAACTCCCTCAGTGACTAAAACTGATCATCACAAGAAAAAAGAGAAATATTTGAAAATTAAACGGTCCTTTTTATTCCGAAAATGTGCTCATATTCTTACACGTGTAAAGTAATAAACCGTGAACTTTCAGTTTATTCACAGAGGAAGAAAAGTTATTTTAATCAGATCATAATGAAAACTCAGTGTTGTACATGTTAACTACTGGCACTGTAAAAATACTGCCTAAATTTAATTTGCTTTGATTTAACCACACAAATGTATTAATGGAATGAAAAAAAAGAGCAGCTCTGCACCAGTTTTTAAAGAATCAGATCTCTTTTCTCCAAACGAGAGGGAAAAAATAATCTCTTTTAGTTGGGGTTTTATTTACCTAGGTAATTTAGGCATTAGAGTGATATGTGCTATAAAATTATACAAATGAGGGAGAGAGGGGAAGAAGAATTAATCCCATGAGAGAGCTTCATGAGCATCCTTTGGGTGGAAATTTGGAAAAGCAATGCATTTTCTTTAAGTTATGTAACTGAAGAATGCGGAAAATGCATGCAGAACAAATGGGTTTTGTTGTCCTTAGTTTGCAGATCCCTTTAATTTTAGTTTGAGTTGTTTAAGGATTTCCTGTGAAGTCATACACCAGGTAAGAACTGTGCTGAGAAGTTGTTAGAGTTCAGTGGGGAGAGTATCGGAGCTGTGCTTCCTACACAGAAGACTGTATTTCGGTCAACAGATGTGTTTAGGTTTGGAGATCTAGCTCCCCACAAGCCCAGCAGCTTAATGATTTCGCATCTAACCACTACTGGTGCTGTCATGGCCTTCCAACAATCCATCATGAGGGGACATTAAAGTATTACAGGAACCA
The DNA here is from genome assembly GCF_000708025.1 of Charadrius vociferus. Lineage (NCBI taxonomy): Eukaryota > Metazoa > Chordata > Aves > Charadriiformes > Charadriidae > Charadrius > Charadrius vociferus. The sequence continues at coordinate 5,690,539 of NW_009648822.1, read as the reverse complement.
TAACACCGTTTTGTGGAAGATGCCAAATGCCTTCATAAGATTTGCTGTAATATTAAAGTATTAAGAGCTTGAAAAAAAAGTCAATGACAGAATGCATTTTTTTTTGTCTTTTCCATTAAGATATTAGTATATTTTTTTCCTTCAGAAGGATACTTGCTTCAAAGCAAATTCTTTTAAAAGTACAGTACCTCGCAATATTAACAAACTGCAGAAAGCATGAATCAGTTGATATTCTGGGAATATGGGATCAAAATGAGGATGTTGCAGGTATTAAATGATTTGTAGGGGGAGTTTTTAGTTTTAAAGGAGAGTGTTTTGATCTCCCTCAGATTTTGGAAGAGTTTTTGTAAATGCCGAACAGGTGTTGCTATCCGCTTTTCACATTTCAGAAAAAAGACAGATTTATTGAAGAAAACAACAATGTGGAAGAAGCAGAGTTTCAAGCCAGCAAATCAGGACATGGAAATACTACATGTGAAAAGCTCAAATTTTGGTATTAGTTAAACTGTTTCTTCCAGCAGGAACCGTACATAGGCTGTAAACAAGTGCAGCTCCCAACAAGTGCTCCACTGTGACAGTGACAGACTTGATGAGAATGAATTTCAGCTTTTGTTTCAGAAAGTCTGGAAGGAGAATGGCTTTGTCTCAGTGAGTGGATAATCTCTTTCAAAAGTAAAATAAAATGCCTAAAAATTCTGCTTTCTGCAGTGTTCTCTAGGCGGCTGGCTCTTGTTATCCAGCAAGTTCACAGATTTTTTTTTTAAAGACTACTGGAAGCATGTGAACAGAGGAATGTAAATGTTGTTATTATTATTATTGTCTGCATTGGGAGGAGACCTATATGTTTACTTTCTTTCATAACTGTGGATTGAATACATGGAAGTGTTCTGATATAGTTATTAATAACTGTCTTAGTGTATTTAAGCTTGTAAATGTTATACGATTTGAGCAGAGACTGTTCTTTGTATGTTGCCTGCAATAATCTTCCTCCCACTTAGCAAAATTAAATGCAGTATTAAGTCCATGTCCCCACAGATTAACAGAATCCAATTATTTGAATTTTTTCTGCTTACTGTAGCTCTGTATTTATTTTATAAAGGACATAGTGATTTGGTTTGAAACCTTTCTATTTTACATACATTCCTTGAAGTGATAAGGCAGGCATATGCCACCAACAGCTTTTGCTGTACCTCACTGCTAATTCAGTGTATATAAAACCTAGCAACAGTGCTTAAAGGTCATTTTTTTTCTGAAGATATAATGAATTAAAAGTTCATCTTCTCACTTTTATTGGGCAAAACCCCCCACCCCTGTGTTGTTCAACATCCTTTGTCTATTTTATGTAGTACATAGCTGGTGTTTCTTTTTGACAAGGTATTGCCACCTTCAGCTGTAATATTGTCCATAAATCTCACTGCTTGCATGTGGGGAAGTAACTCCCTGAGATGTTTCAGTGCAAAGGTCCACCAGAGATGACTGTGTTTTAGAAATTTCCTGCAGCATTTAAAAAAAAATAAATGAGTTTGTCTTCTCAGTATCTGAGAAGAAAAAAAAATCTGTTGGCTTGTGGTTTTTTTTTCCACTCTAAATGCTTTTTTTTTGGGAGGTGAGCCGCCTTCAACAGAATGAGTTAATTAAGAAAGATGTCCAATGGGAAAGTTTTAAGATACTACTGCTACTGGGATTAGTGTTTCTGTAAGATCCTCTCAGAAAAGACTCTGTAAATGGTTCATGCATGAAGACAACTTGGGGTAACTAGCTCCTGTTTGCTTTCCCAGGTAACCCCTGTCCCACCTCCATCGTTCGGTCACTGTCATGAGATATAGTTTGTGAGCACATTCAAGAAATACATTGGTTCAAACAGTTTTGAGACTCATTTAAGGAGTAACTGCGAAACAAGCTGCTGATGTTGCGTTTAAGGCAAACTGCATCAAAGTGGTTGCCTCTGGCTCTTCGTGCAGAACTGTAAAGTGAATTTACAGTGTGCTTTCTGGCCTAAGGCAAGAGGCGGTAAATAAATAGAAAAGTATAACCCTTGTGATCTCTCCAGGGACTGAACTTTGCTATTTGATGGATATTTTGTGTTCACCTGCTTGCTGAATAATGAGTCCATTTCAGGGATAATGAGAAGAAGAGAAAACCTCATGGCCATATTTAGTGCTATTTTGCCAAAATTTAAGCATTTTTTAAGCATTTCATTGTAACACTTGAAAATGTATGTTTCTGCTGTCGAGTTATGAGATGGGCCATTCGTAACTACACAAAAGAGGGGAACGTACCCAGCTGAGAAGTGAGTTACCAGTAGATGTAGTTTATTTTTGAAATGCCTTCTTCTCGAAAGTTTAGTTCATTCCACACAGATGTAACTCAAAGAATATTGATGCCATTGAATAGTTTAATATTAAACCTTTGGCTACCTTAATCCATGTCAAGTGACTTTGGTCAAAAACTGGAGACTGTTCCATTGTTTTCTGTTCTTGAGTCTCTCTCACGCTTGAGGGCAAAACGCAACAAAAGACAATGCCGGAATATTTTAGACTAAAGAGTAATTAAAAGAACACTGGGAGTGATCATAATAAGATCAGATTTTGGTGAGACGGAGTTTTATTGAAGAGAAACCACGGGGCAAAGTCCATAACATTTCTCTGTGAGGTATTGTAAGATCCTAAAATATTACAGTATGCTTTAACAGAAGTGCATACTCCTTAATGAAGTTATTGGAGAAATAATTAGATCCCAAGGCAAATTATATTTGGCAAAGGCTTACTTGTGGAGTTGCTGGGAAATCCTTTTAGCTAACATGTGAAATGTCAGTGAGTGAAAGACTGGAATCAGGTTAGAACTAAATTACAAATGCATCCCAAAGCATAAAGACCAAAAATGCCACACAAACACTTAGCATGTAAGAGTAATGTGTTCCACCGTCTCAACCTTAAACATCATGCCAACGCTGTGCAAAGTGACCAGGACCTATGTACAGCAGTGTAGCTCACAACGATTATGTGAATACTCAAATTACATTTGAAATAAAGTATCATAACAGTTTAACATGAATTTCATTCTCCCACCAGTCTTATAGTCAATGCTACTGCTTCTTTCGTTTTGTCTCCTTTGTTGGCAGAGTTGCGTTGATTTTGCTTGATCTGTTTAGTTCCTCAAACGTAAGACAAAATTTGTAGAAAACAAAAAAATTCTCACCACAAAAATAGCAACTCAGTCCCTAATTGACTGAATAATTAGACTCCATTTATCTTAATTTGCCTTTATTTAACATTTAAAATAGATTTGGTTGTTTTTCTTCTTCATCATCCTCTAAGCAGACCTGTAAGGCACATACCCTGTTTTCTGGTCACAAGCTACCTGTTTTAATTTCTCACCGTGTACCTGAACAGAAGATCCAGGCAGAGCTGTTTCTATTTCCGTAGTAATCTGGCAACATTATCAGTCTTTATGTATTCATATATTATGTATTACAATGTCATCATTAGTAATACAGCAGCATTTTTTTTGATCCCCTTGCTGAGGATTTTCCATCCTAAGACTCTGCGTGCTCAATTTGGTTGCTCAATTTGGCCATGTATGTTACAATTACCAGCCTTGTGCTTATCACTTGCAGTATGTCTGCATTACTGAGTAGTTTTTGCAAAGAGGGATGGGATAGGGCATGTTTTGGGGCAGCCTGTTACAGTTTCTTGGCATTTATGTCCCTATTGCATCTTGAGCAACGATGTCCAACCCATCTGGTAGTGCATAATGCACATCTAGAGAGCTGATTGCTGCTGGACCTTCTACCTGCATTGCAAGCAGGGCACTCCAGGTAGTGTCCCACTGTGTGAATTCCACAAATAGAGGAGCAGATTCACACGAAAAAAAACCCATCAGTGCAGTAAATCATTAACATAGACCTCATGCAGCTGGTGAGGAAAGTGAGGTCTGAAAATATCAATCCACTGCTTTTTTGCCATTCTTAGCAACACATTTTGCAGCTAGCAGGAGCACACTTCTCAAGATTCACTGCTTCAAAGCAAGTTTGGTACCACGGCTCCTGCGGAGTCGGAGGCAACACTAACCCGTTTTTCAGTGTGAATGTTACAAGTATTCTCACTTTGCGCTTCCTCAAGCGGTGATGGACCGGCCACATTTAGGTACTCTCTCATGGATCTGCTGGGGAAGGTGTGGGTAGATTTTGTCTGGTTTGAAAACAAAGTTGAGGTTTGTTTGTTGCCTGATTGTTAATCGGCCACAGCAACTCAGAAAGACGTTGTCATCCACCTGTTCACACTTTTGAAGGAAAACGAGTTTCCAGATAGTACCTCTTTTCAGATTTTTCCTTCTACCAGCCATTACTGATGCTGAAGATTGATTGAGGGAGAGGGTTTTTTTTTAGAACGGTGCCTCTGCACTAGATGTTGAGGAACATATGCTTACAATCTAGCTTCCAATGTTTTTTTGATTTACCAATCCCATAAGGTTTTCTGTTTGAGGTACAGAATCAGTATATATAGAAGCAGAGGCTTCCCCAATTCAATCCAGCCATTTCAGTATTTCTGTTGTATTTTCTGTGAGCTCAGAACTAACTGAGTTTTATTAGGAAGTGTTTGTCAAGTACCAGTTCTGAACTGAGCTATATTGTCATAAATGATCTGACTTCTACTGTTTTACAATGGAAACATTTTATTGTGGAAGCCCGAATTAGTTCCAGTGTTGTTTTTTTTTTAAAAAACTGATTATGTTTTACGAGTTAAATGCTGTAACTGTTGAAAATAATCTGGGATTATCTGCTGTCTACCTCTTACAGTTCTCCCTTTTCTTCTCTTGGCACTGTAGAACAGTGACTTTTATCCATTTTTTGCCTTTTCACTGTGGTATTATGGCTGGGTAACAGAAATTCAAAGGTCCCTTCCAACCTAGACGATTCTGTGAGTCTATGATTATCTGCGGCTTAATTGTTCTGCAGTTTTGACCTAGTGTGTTTCAAGTTCCTCAATTACTGCAAGATTTCCATTGCAATACAGTGTGTGCATTGCAATCTTTAGAACTCTGCAAGCTCGTTACATTGTTTGTTTTTTTTTAAATGTTGTGCCTCTATTTAGAATTATTTGAATAAATTATAAACTTCCTGTAAATGCCTATATACTTGCAGTAGTGGAACGTATAGTAGGATGCTGGTCATGCAACTTTAGGTGCCTCACACTGTTGCAGACAGTGGAGTCCTAGCAAGCACAGTCAGTGAAATCTACGGAATTAGTCACCCCATCCTAAATTAGCTGTCTACATTTGTTAAACCGAACAGACCCCACTGAGCGTGGTGACTAAATCTCAGTTGACTGTTGAACTCAGACATCTGGCTCACATGTGTCCCCGACACCTCAGGTAACGTGTTCTGTTGCTGTCATGGGGAACATCTATTGGTTTTTCACCCAGCCAGCCATAAGATCTGAGTGTTTGTGGCCATAGACAATGTTCTGAAATCTACCATGCTGGGTCCTAAAACACACTGCTTTCTTGCTGTTTTGTGTTTGATGTTTTAGATATGTGCTAGATCCTCACATGTCGGAAGTTTAGGATGATGGCAGGAGACCGCTGGTTCTTTTTCTTTCTGCTTTCTGTTCACTTCTGCTCCCTTACACAAGTTGCTTATCCTGTTTCAGCAAACGCCAAAGATTTTATGTTCTCTGGAATTGTGGAGATCGCGTTCAATGACTTCGACAGAATGTCTCTGATGTCCTCCAGAATGAAATCAGGAACTCTTTTTTAACCCCATGCATTCATGGATGCTCGGGCATAACAAGAAAATTGCAACCTTCTTTTGCGCTAGTCATATTCTCTTCCTTTTGGCACTCACAGAACAATTTAGAGACATAGTAAAAATACTTCTTCCTAATGAATCTGTTGGGGAGAATTTAAAAGTTGTGGTCCAGCTGCAAAGCTCTCTTAAGAGAAAGATGGAAGAAAGGCTGACAGAAGAGTGGAGGGATCCAGCATTGATACCTGTGCAATATCGTCACTAGTCATGCAGATATTTGTGCGCACAGATGAAGGGAAGAACAGTACTAAATGCCACTGACGTGATAATAACTGCTATTACATTTGATAGCGCAAGTGTTCATACCTATTCTTAGGGCTTGACCAGGAACATCAGGCAAATGGGGGCTCCGGGGATGGCACTCAGCCTTATATGTGCAACTTGCAGGGTCTATTAGTTGTTTTTGTGACTGTGAGGTCTTTTGCTTGTAACTTCTTGCCCCAGGAAGTGTATGATGACTGAAGGGAATACCAAGTGAGCTGAGGAGCAGTGACAGGGAGAAGATCCCAATGAATTGCCGCTTCCAGAGTCTGAATCTTCCAGACTTCCAGACTCCAGAAATCTCAGTATTTTTGTGACAGCAGATGCGAAGCGTTATGCCCGCTGGAGAGGTACATGCCTTCTCCCTCTAGTGGTTATCCCACAGGAGGATACCAGCCAGCACCCAGCAGTCACAGAAGGACAGAGGCAAGGCTTCTTGAGCAGCCCAGCAGTCGCACTTTCTTCTGCGTTGTGATGAGCTCTGCAGTTTCAGGAGATACCTGTATTTCCTGGGACTCCTTTCTCAGAAAGTATGCAAAAGAAGAATTGCAATTAATATCCTGAAGGGGGGGTTATTTCCTATAGGGCTTTTCTGTGCCCCCCCCCCACCCCCCGGTGCATTTTTAGTACGTGAGGCATGAGGCTGCAGGAAAGATGATTTCATGGTAAAATCAGAGCACCACCTGTGGGGACTGGATTCTGTGTTTTGCCTAGGATCTCTGTGAAAAATGGGACAAATTACATCCATGAGGTGTTTTACAGTAACTAAGCATTCCCTATTTTGGGGACCCAGCTTGGCACAAGAGCTAGGGATGCAAAGGTAGAACTGATCTCTGTGAAAGTAGTGGCTAAAACAAATAAAAGTGCCCTTTAAATACTAAAGGCCGATATTTTTTCAGATCAGGCATCCAAACTGCACTGCATCTGAAACTGCTGGATTTTGCACTGACTATATTTGCAGTAATTCCTTCTTACCTCACTGGCTGTTGTGAAAAAAAAAAAAAAAAAAGTGTTAATTCTAAGGAAGTATCTGAATGATGTCACGAAAAGTGTCATAGGATGTCATGCAAGAAGTTTTGGAACTCTGGTGATTAGTGTGCAATAGATAAATCAGGGAGATGTGCATTCAAGAATCAAAATAAAGCAAAATATGTGATCATGTCTCACTTCTACGTGGGGACTGAACTAGGATCTCCTGAAAGAAGAGTCATGTAATAAAGGACTACAGTCATTATGCTTGCACACATGGGACTAAATTAACAACGCACAAGGCAGCCTCAAATGTGTCACTTCTCCTAACCTCTGTGTACCTGGCTTTGTAATCTAATGCCAAAAACTGAAAACAAAAACAACTTCAAAAAAACCCGCAAAATAAAAAACAGCATGAAATTGAAGCAGAAGCACATGTAAAATAATGAAGCTTTTTGACCCACATGGTTTATGTTACGGAAACAACCAGACAGAGACAGTTCATTTTGGTGCAGATTTATTACTGTAATAGGTGTAACCTTGCAGGCCCTAGACTAGGGTTTTTCTCATATTTTTGCTGCCTGCTGCAGATGGAAGTTTCATAAGTGCATTACGCGGTGGCCTGAGGGAAAGCCTCACTAGCTGGTGTCCAGTGTTATACGGTCCAAAATGTGCAGCGACCTGAGAGGGCTCTGTCATCAGCAGTATGAAAATTGCTGCAGACCTACAGAGAAGTCATGTCTGCACCACGTATACTAATATTAAAATGCTTTAAAGGGAGATGCTCTTCCCTGAATGCTGCGCTGCGTTCTTGTAGCTTAGCAGCAGATAGCTTGGCTGCATGCCAGCCAAGTGAACGAAGTAAAGGCAGCCACTCAGATGTGCTTGACGATTTAGAGTAATGCCAGGTGGTTCCATGTGAAATAAATAAATAGATAGATGTACCTTTCATAGAAGGGGGAAAAAGAAAGAAAAGAAAAAAGTCTTCCCAGCTCTGATTTGAAATAGGTTTTCTTAAAGACCATTGACTTTTTGCAAATACCACTTAGATTCTTTATTTTATTTTTACTTTTTTGAAGACATCTGAATGTGCGTGTGTCTTGTGTGTGTTCGTAGGCTGGGTGATATGGAGTAGAAGGATGGTTATTTGGGTTATGTATGTCCTGGGTGCCTTTGCTTCCCGAATCCCTCACTGCCTGTGGCCTCCTGGTGAATCAGTTTCTTGACTGCTTTACTTCTGCAGTAGTAAAACAGGCCTAATAGTGCTTCCCATATGCTAGCATATGGGTAGCACCATCTGCAGGGGGATATTTGTTTATCCTTGCAGTATTTTAGGGTGTTCATCTGCAGCTTAATGGGTGAACGCAGAAGTGGTTACCAAGTTAGTCATAAGGTATCGCGTGCATGTTTCTGCACACAGGAGAAACACGTGGTAAGACCTGAGAAGTGCCTAATCCTGAAACCTCCAGCTGGGATATTCCTCTTGTAATTCATGACTTTATTTCCCTCTGCCACTGGGGTCTGTTGGGTATGCCTTGCAGATTTGTCCTTCCAGGCAAAACGGTCTCGCTATTCCCATTGACCTCAATTGTACATTTCACTGTTTCAGGCAGTTTGGTTTTGATGCACTTAGCTGAAATTGGAAAGAGTTTCTTTCTAATATTTTTTTTGTCTGAATAAGTTATTTGTAATTGTAGCAGGTACTCTTAAAACTTTTTATCCTAGAAGGATGTTTCTTCTTTGTGATTTTGCTAATCATTGAAATTCATTGCTAGGCTAATATTATATGATTGTACACACATGTGCTTCATCTTCCTGGTGTCCTCTTCTTTGAGTCTTTCCCTTCCTTGTATAAATTTCAAACTGTCTTTGTTTTGTCTTTGTGGTCTGGTTTCTGCCCCACCAGTGTTAATGCAGTACTTCTGAGCTGCCCCATGTGCAGTGCTGGGAACACTGAGTTTGCTTGGTCTCTGTGCTCCTCTTATTTAGATCATATTAGAAAATGACTTAGTGTGCTAGCAAGAGGGAACACACGAACAAAAACAAGTAACTGAGTAAGACTTACTTCATCTCTTGTGTCCTTTCTGATGGCTTCTCCCATGCATTGTGGCCTACTTGTGTAACTGCTTCAGTAGCTTCCAGGGCAACAACATTTTATTCTGTGGTCTGCTGAGAGTTCCTGACTTTCTGCTGTTGTTTTCAAGGTGCACAGAGAAGTGTAAGCAACCAACTTTTCTTATCCTGACAGTGGTGCAGTACCCAGGAGGTTACTTAAAAAACAAAAGAGGTCATGTGCTTTACTCAGCTTCCATGCAACAAACTTGGAAGAAAGTACTGTGTTGTGAGCCTCAAAGAGCTGTTGTAGAGAGTGCACTGCAAGGTGTGGATTATACGTGGATTATACTGGAGACAGTACAGCTGTAGTAGTTGTAATCTCACTGGGAGTCCTTGGGTGTTCGCCTTTGAGTGGGTTCTTACCCGTCTCATGCTTGTGGGATGGTTTCCCATAGTGGACGCTCTTGTGACCACAGTCCACTTTGTGATTCAGCCACTTTCTTTAACTCATGTCTTGGCTACTTGGTCTTGCTATTGATTTCCACACCTTGAATTTTCTGGGTCCGGTACTAGATGTCTAGGGACTAGGGAGTGTGTAAGACCTCGTGTGGAGACCTAATGAGTTGGCTATATGACAAGTGTAACAGTAAATGTTGGGTCTGCTTTAGATGGCTTGTAGAATAAGCTGGATGTCCAGAAGGAGCTCTAATGATTTGCTTTGCAAAGGTCACACAGCAATTCCAAGTAATTTTGAAAGCAATTCTGATTTTTATCTCTAATGTTGCTTTTTGACCTCTGTGGTGGAGTGTGAAATTTGTTGAGTAAGAACAGCAAAAACATGCAGCATCTAAGGCATCTCATCTTTTTGAATTGGTTTTTTTTAATATGTTTAGATGTTTGGACTTTGCCTCCTTATTATAATGTCTTTATTTGGCAGTTACATGCAGTAAAAATAGTTTTTCTTTTCTATAAATACTCCTGCTCAATTTAAAAATTCAAAATTCTCTAAATTCTTCATTAACTCAGGAACACAAGTCTCTTTGACTTTGAATCCATCTATAGTCTTTAATGATGTCTTAATGCAGTCCAGTGGTATCCAAACTTTTTGCTTGAGTGGGTGTCCTATCACACGCTTGAAGACCTGAAGGCCTTAGAATGGTCGTGGTGACTGGGAGTAGTTCCTGAAGACTGAAAGAGAGCAGATATCACTTATATCTTCAAGGAGGGCAAAAAGGAAGATCCACGGAAGTACAGGCCAGTCACTTTCACCATAGTCCCTGGGAAGGTGATGAAGAAAATCTTCCTGGAAAGCATTTCCTCACACACGAGGACAACAAGGTGTGGTCAGCATGGATTTACAAAGGGGAAATCATGCTTGACCAACTTCATAGCCTTCCACAATGAGGTGACTGACTTGGTGGACAAGGGGAAAAGTAGTGGACTCAACTTTAGCAAAGTCTTTGATGCCGTCTCCCGTAACATCCTCATTGTAGAGAGCTGACAGAGTATGGGCTGGATAAGTGGGCAGTGATGTGGATTGAAAACTGGCTGAACGGCCAGGCTCAGAGGAGAAGAAAAAGATGATGTCAAACCTTCACCGAGGCAGGACATTTAGTTCTAAGACAAAACTGTTGGCCCAAATAGCAGGATTTTTTTTTTTTTTTTTTTTTTTTTTTTTAGGGGAAAACCACAAGGCTTCCCACTTTGCTTTTTTACATTTTCCTCTCTGTTGTCAGGAAGCAAAATCACGGGTGAAAAGAAGTATATATGCCAGGGCATTGTTTTAAGTTGCTCTACAGTGTTCAGTCTTACTATTCTTTCTCTGGAAGAAATTTACTATTGGCTCAGCATCTTAGCTGATGTTTTACTGCAAACCATAATAAAAGTCTGAATTCAGAATTTCTAAGAGTTTTCTGAGAAGTAAAAAGATGAAAATTCTTTCTGGCTTTTTGTGCTTGTTGATGTACTTTTTTTTTTTCTTTTTGCATACATTAGTGCAGCATGTATGCAGCGTGTATTTTCTGCTTCGTTTCTTTTCTGTTTTCTGGGGGAGTGAGAAAGGTTGTTTTGTTTTTAATCATTTCGCATCTGATTTAAATTTGAAGTAGTCATTCTGGTTTGGCAAACATTTCAATTGTAGCAGGAAAAAATTGTGTAACTAGAATAAGCTTAACTTTAAACTTTTTGCACTAATGAGCAGAATGTGATATAACTGTTGCTAACTAAAGCTGAAATCTTTTTTTCCTTCGCTTGAGGTACTTGGAATATATCCATAATTCAGCAATTTCTACTTTTCTTTTCTCCTTGTGCTGAGCAGTAGTAATACTTACAAAATACTTAGTTTTTCTACCCTGGGAAATGTAACATAACTTTGGATCTTCTTCAGGCTGTATTTATTATAGAGACAGAAGGAAGTAAGGGAAAGTGATTGTTAAGCTTTAGTATATTCAAGAAACTGTCAGAAGGGCTAGGGTGTATCTCTTTTTGTTACCCTTTTTTTTACCCCGGGTTTCCCCTTATCCTTTACTTGGCTGTACTGTTTATTCAGGTGGCTTTTTCTTCTTTTTTAATCTTCAGCCTCCCCACCCGCCCCGGATATATTTGGGGAATACCTATTGGGTAGTGAAGCTGCATAATGTATAAAACTGGAACACCCCCGAGCAAAGCTAAGCATTGCAAGGGTTTATTCCTATTCCACTTTTATAAAAATGCATGAGTGGTGATTCTTACATCAAAAGCATAGAAATAAGCATCTCTCCTTTACCATGTGTATATCTAATACAATTTCACAGGAGTGGATTATTTAAACTAAGTGACTTCAGAGTTTAGACTCTTCTAAATATATCAAGTGGGACCAGGTGCCTGATCTGCTTTAACACCATGTACCTTTTATTAGGGGTTGATCAGCTGGCATTTCCATTTATATTTCCTGATGTTCTTTCTTGATTGAAGGTTATTTTTAAGTAACCCAGGTCAGGAAGGATATGAGCGGGGTGGAGTGCTGTGGGAAATGTGGACAATTAATGGAAAACATATTTGGAAGAGAGTTTTGGGAGCTTCCAAAGTGTATTCAAATGTAATTGACTTGTTTGATTAAAAGTGCTTATCAGGATCAGGCTGCCCCCCTTACCGTCTTAAAAACCCCTGAATGTAGCTACAGCAAATTGTTTAATTATCACTGAGTAATACATCACTAACAGTATCTAGTTCTGCATGTAATGTATGTGTAACCTGCACCTTTTATTATGGGTTACTCATGTTGTGAGAATGTCAGTGGATGTTAATTCTTAGTTATTATTTGGAATACTGAAGTATGTCAAATCTGCTTAAAACACCAGCAGTTTTTCATGAACTATTTGAGAAAAGCACAAGGCTACTAAGGTAGAAATATGTAAAGTTTCAGCCTAGGATTGTTGGCTCCCTCTCTGGTTTTTAACTTTGGGATTACAATGTGGCACAACAGGGTATGACATAACATCATTTCTTGGATTTTTTTTTTTTTTTTAATTAGGGACTTAAAAGGGAGCAACTAGTTTATTGAGGTACTTAAAACCCATTTTGTCACTGAAGTTGGGCATATCTGCTTATGGTGTTTATGGTGAACAAAAGTTATAGACCAAATTTTTATAGTTACAGCTGTCAGTAGACTATAAAAGCCCTTTCTACCAGAAAATCAAGACTGGCACTAAAAAATCTCAGTTCCTCTTCTCTTTCCTTGTCTGTGCCTTTTCCTCCATCAGGCAGCTGTACTGGAAATCTTTGATCTCTCGCTGCCTTAGTAAAGTCCTCTTTGACAAGCAAGAGTAACTGCAGGTTTTTATTATGCAGATGGCATTAGCTGTTCCTAAAGCTATCCTCTCCAAGTCACTGAGAAAATATGCCGTATTGTAAACTGCTCTGTGATGAATGGATTCGCGTGTTGGTCAGAGCCTTGCTACCCCGGTGCTGCTTTGATATTATCGTTGCGTTGGGCAACCTGTGAGTTCATCCTTGTTCCTGGGTGGGGTGGGTGTGGGGACAACGTTGTTTGTATATATATGTCATTAAAAATATCCGAGTCCCTCTAGCAAATAACCTCTTCCTGTGAGATCATAACAGCAAATTTATTTAGCAGGTTTGATTCATTTCAACCTGTAGCAGCCATTTGGCTACATAGAAAGCCGTAATCAATTTCAGTGCCCTGTGTTAAATACTCAGAGGAGCTAAATTAGAAGATACTGCTTGTACGTGGAGGAGCCAAAGCTGTGCAACTGTGGGCGTCTTAGAGCTAGGCATGCTTAGCTTACCATACATAGACACAGGAAGGCACAGTAAGATACAGCAGACGTTCCAGATTGGATTAAATGGAAGTGTTGGCACCTGTTAGCATAATAAACACTTGAGTAGACAGCAGAAGTCCTTGTGATCAGTAAAACAAAATATGCAATATGGACTTAGAAGCATGGAGAGATGCACTTTTTTTTTGTTGTTGATATTGTTACTGAAAACTGCTCTGACGATGTCCTTAAACTTAGCACTTGAAATCCTTGTTTTAAAAACTTATGCTGAATTAATTGTTCTTATGCCCTCGTTAAGCAACACCGGCTTAATTTTTGGAAATATTTGCCAATACTCGCTTTACGTTGTTTCTGGAGCTGGAACATACTGGGGTCTGTAGGTGAATTCAAGTGTTTTAAAAACATCTTATTCTGTGTATTATTAAATATTTCATGAAAGGTTTTATACTTAGTGTAATTAAATGTTAAATATATTAATATTTAGAGCATGGAAGTAAACCGCAAAGTTTTGAAAACTTCCTAATTTATGTTTCCAAAGTAAACCCTCTTAACACTCTCTCATCACCTCGAGGAGCTCCTTCTTGCAGTCCTGAAATGTACTTCATGGAATGTTCTTCGTTAAATGTATTTTATGAAGTTTTGCCTACATAACTCCTGTTGTCAGGGACTTCTAAATGTGGTAGTAATAATTCCTACTTCTTGTACTTGGCACCCATCACACACTCGAAGTTGCTCAGTGTTTTTTGAATTGATACATAACTTTTCTATCCCTAACACAGGTTGTGTTTTAAAAATAATGCTTGCATATCTCCTTTATGGTTAGCCACGTTACTTGCAAGCTGAGAAGGTTTTCCAGAATCAGTTGACAGCCAGCAAGAATAATATCATTGCTTTAAGTATATACTATCATCTAATGTATTAAAAAAAAAAAAAAAAGTCTTGAAAACTTGCATTAGAATTGGTTTCCTAGTCACACACCTACACTCAGATCTGGAAACTGATGTCTGGTGCCTTGCCTGAGATGTTCTGATGGTTGCAGAACATTAGATAACTGACAATTATGGCACTCCTACCTAGCTAAACATTTCACAATAAATAATAAATCTTTGAGGTCCCTGTTCTGATTTTCTGTATTGTAGTGATGTACCCTTGTCTTGATGTGGAGAAATGCTGCTGCCTCCTCCTTGTTCAGTGTGAACCCTCGGTGTTTTCTTGAGACAGTGTTGATATCCAGGCCATTAGGGTACTTACCTGCAATTTATTTGAGGGTCTTTAAATGCTGAGGGTTGCGTATGGCTAGAGACCATTAATTTTGGAGTATTGTTTGTTGTAATAAATAAAAGGGATTGCCATGTTTCTGTAATGATGTCATGTGGTGCAATTTATTGCTACCAGATAGTGTTTACATCTTGACTTCGTAGCCTGAAAGATGAGGTTAAAAATGCCAACAAAGCTATGCAGCTCGGTTGTTTTTACATGGCTCAAGGCAAAACACCGCCTGCTTGGTTTAGGTCTGTGGACGAGGAGATTTGTCATTACGGTGCATTTCACACTTTTAAAAAATGTTTAGGACCTGAGAGCACTAGACAACTTCTGAGGAGATGGCACACACTTCAAGTATCAACCCTGTGCTCTCAATCAGACTTAATTACATGTCATTCATAATTGTTACATAATTCATTTTATGGAATGCTAGCTTCATTCTTGTAACAGTAACAAAAGTTGAGTATTCATTATGTCAATGTAAGCTTGACCACCATAGATCAAAAGTTCATTAATCCCAATTTCCACTCTCTCGTCGCGTCGACACCTGATGGCTGGATAAGTGTATGGTAACAGGGCGTGTGTGATGCTTTCCACAAATGCTGTCTAAGGCTCTAGCAATTTGCAGTCCTGTTACCCTAAGCTGAAGTTCCTACCATAGCAGCTAATAGCCATTTTTCTTCTCACACTTTGTGAAATGGCTTTTTGAATCCTCACATACTTTCTTCTAAAGTGTCCAGTGGCTGTTGCAAGAAGTTTGAAAGCTCACTACATGTTGTCATAAAGAAATACCTTTTCATTGGCACCTTAATGTTGCACTGTTCAGGGCTGATGAACCTCCTGCAGCTTCATCCTGACATGTCTGACCAATATCAAGGCATACAGCCCCATACAGCAGCGCATGCACGAAACTTGGGTGTTCAGTACACTCAGAGAGACACAAACACTCAGCACTGATGCAAAGACAAACAGTACCAGTGGCATCATCCTATTTCCCACTTTGGCTAATCAAGATGAAGGTCTGTCAGTAGGAAATTATACATTTTTACAATATGAATCCTTCCAGAAGGTTTCATATTGTGAGACACGGCCGAGACACAGTTCCTCCAGTGGCTGGCTCTTGGATCCTCTTTCATAGAATCACAGGATCATGGAATGGTTTGGGTTGGAAGGGACCTTGAAGATGGTCTAGTCCCAACCCCTCTGCCATGGGCAGGGACACCTTCCACTAGAGCAGGTTGTTAAAAGCCCCATCCAACCTGGCCTTGAACAGCTCCAGGGATTGGGCATCCACAGCTTCTCTGGGTAACCTGTTCTGGTGTCTCACTTTCTTCCAGTTAGCTCATGCATAGAAATATAGACACACCCAAACGGGTCTCTCCACAGACCCCCAGACTTTATGGCCCAACCAGTAGTTGGCCTGGACCTTCTGGCCCCTACAATATCTTAACTCTTCCAGTTGTCTCACTCACAGAGACTCACCTGTCCAGCCTAGACTTACTTCTGTATTGATAGCTGGCTGCCAGGTGACTTCTGCTCACTGGCTGGTGTGGCTTGATATTCACTAGCAGTCACATTCAATACAATTGCTGGCAGCACAGACACATGGGCCCTTGTGACCTGTGGTCCATCATCCAGTTGATAGTCCTTAGAGCTCCATACACACACATGCACACAGATTCAAAGTCACCTCATCTAGGAAAATAGTTGGAAATGGAGTTTAAGGCAAAACCAGGAGGCACTGTGGTGGTCAAGCACAGGGAATGGACAGGCAGATGTAGTGGCCAGACTGGTCCCTTTTATCAGCTTATTACGTTTTTTTCCCATGTTTACTCATCCCTTCCCCTGCATTTGGTTCCTCATGTAGTCATCCTATAACAATTCTTGTACAATCCCAAAATGCTCTTCCCTGCTTCCCATAACGAAGTGTCCTACTCCTGTAGGCACCATTTTCAGACTGAAAGGTGATCTGGAGAGCCTTTCCACTGACTTGTCTGGATGGGTTTCTCACAATAGGTTCTCTCATCTTTTCTCCCTCCATTTTCTTCCAGACTGAAGAATCCCAGGATGTATAAACATAATTGTACATAGGAACCATTCTGCACCTTTCAGTTTGTTTCATTGCCGTTCTCTGGAACTTGTAGCTCTGTCCTCTCCTTTCTCAGATGGAGAATCATAGAATCACAGAATGGTTTGGGTTGGAAGGGACCTTGGAAGATCATCTAGTCTAAACTCCCTTCCATGGGCAGGGACACCTTCCACTAGACCCTGTTGCTCAAAGCCCCGTCCAACCTGACTTTGAACACTTCCAGGGATGGGGCATCTACAACTTCTCTGGGCAACCTGTTCCAGTGTCTGATCCAATCCCAAAATGCTCTTCCCTGCTTCCCATAACGAAGTGTCCTACTCCTGTAGGCACCATTTTCAGACTGAAAGGTGATCTGGAGAGCCTTTCCACTGACTTGTCTGGATGGGTTTCTCACAATAGGTTCTCTCATCTTTTCTCCCTCCATTTTCTTCCAGACTGAAGAATCCCAGGATGTATAAACATAATTGTACATAGGAACCATTCTGCACCTTTCAGTTTGTTTCATTGCCGTTCTCTGGAACTTGTAGCTCTGTCCTCTCCTTTCTCAGATGGAGAATCATAGAATCACAGAATGGTTTGGGTTGGAAGGGACCTTGGAAGATCATCTAGTCTAAACTCCCTTCCATGGGCAGGGACACCTTCCACTAGACCCTGTTGCTCAAAGCCCCGTCCAAC
This sequence comes from Charadrius vociferus, assembly GCF_000708025.1. Taxonomy (NCBI): domain Eukaryota; kingdom Metazoa; phylum Chordata; class Aves; order Charadriiformes; family Charadriidae; genus Charadrius; species Charadrius vociferus. Next base: position 5,673,144 of record NW_009648822.1, on the reverse strand, counting down.
CTGACTTTGAACACTTCCAGGGATGGGGCATCTACAACTTCTCTGGGCAACCTGTTCCAGTGTCTGATCACCCTCATCATAAAAATGTCTTCCTTAAGTCCAATCTAAATCTGCCCTATCAGTTTATAGCCGTCACCCCTTGTCCTATCACTGCAGGCCTTCGTAAAATGTCTTTCTCCATCTTTCTTATAATTCCCCTTTATATATTGAAAGGCCACAATAAGGTCTCCCTGGAGCCTTCTCTTCTGCAGGCTGACCAACCCATGCTCTCTCAGCCTGTCTTTGTAGGAGAGGTGCTCCAGCCCTCTGATCATTTTTGTGGACCTCCTCTGGACCCACTCTAACAGGTCCATGTCTTTCCTGTGTTGGGGACTCCAGAGCTGGAAGCAATACTCCAGGTGGGGTCTCACAAGAGTGGGGTAGAGGGGCAGAATCACCTCCCTTGACCTGCTGGACACACTTCTTCTGTTGCATCCCAGGATATGGTTGGCTTTCTGGGCTGTAATCGCACATTGCCGGCTCATGTCCAAATTTTATCCACCAGTTTCTCCAAGTCCTTCTCCACATCGCTGCTCTCCGTCCCTTCATCCCCCAGCCTAAATAGATACTGGGGATTGCTCTGACCCAGGTGCAGGACCTTACACTTGGCTTTGTTGAACTGCATGAAGTTCACATGGGCCCACTCCTCCAGCTTGTCCAGGTCCCTCTGGATGTCATCCCTTCCCTCAAGTGACTCAACTACACCACTCAGCTTGGTGGCATGAAGCCAGGATGCACCTAGCACTGAAAATGTATTTTGGCCATTTATATATACTATGGCATAGGGCCATTTTCTATTTTGCTCCCATGCTATTCCCAGAATGTCTTTTTGATCAGTACCAAGCCACAGACCTGAGGTTTTCTGTTACAGCCCCAAGGCCCAATTAGTGCATAGTCAGCTCAGGGCTTATTATCGTGCATGTAAAGTACAGATTGTCTTTCACCATGTACTTCTTTTCCTATTTATTTACATTGGATTTCAGCTGTAAAGCTTTCCTGTAGGTATTCAGAGACAGTCTTGTTCTGTGCTGCCTTGTATAGGTCACTCTGGCAAGAAAACTTTGTTTTGGACATAAGATACTATGTTGGTTTTATTTCTTTTTTGTAGAGGAAAGGTGACTTAGATGTTAAGAAAATATGTTGTACTGTAATTAAAATGTAGTTATTATTTTTACTATAGATTGGCTGCCACTAACATAACATGGTACACCTACATTTTAGTCACACTTACGACTGAAGTTCAGTATATCAAATTGGTCTTAAAGTAATTCTAGTTCAGGTAGCAGACTAGTCATAACATTACTAGATTTTGTGTGACTAACTGCCTGGGCATTCATTCAGTGTCAATAGATGCTTATTTACTTTTATTATAGATGGCTATTCTGAGTATTTTCTATTTTTTAAAGTATATAACAAAATTTGGCAGAAGCCCACTGTGAAAATTTCTGGAATCACAAAATAAAAGTCTCACTACTAAATGGAAAAGCTGCTGGCATGTAGTTTTCTCTGTGTTTTTAAATAAAATAAAGGCTAAATGCATCTTACGCACATATAGAAAAATGTATGTACCTTAAAAATCAATGTGCCTTTCTGTTATGAAACTATTTTGTATGTTTAAATCATGGTGTGGGAAAATAATTGTTTGTAAAACTGACATATTTCAATTTTATGCAATGTACGTGATTCACATAATTGACTGGAAAAACCTTTCGTATGTCATTGCAGTTCTGAATAACAGCCCTATGTGTGCAAACAAACATTGTAGTGGTGGTGATCCTGCGTCAAAAATAGTTCATTAGCTTCAGTGCTAAAAGTCTTAACAGTAATCATTACTAGTCTGACAAATGATGTAACATAATTTTAGTAATATAAGCCCAAAGCCTCAGGTTGTCATTCATGTGTATCTAAATACATGAGCAGCAAAGCGCTTTTTTCGAGGGAAATAGTGAGGAATCTGGGAAATTTGGAGCAATGCTAGCTGATAGTAGTGATAGTGAAGTAGCCTCCTCAGGACCAGATTCTTTTTGTTGTTGTTGTTTCAATTACCTGCTGTAAGAATTTTGTGCTCTACTAACCTGAAAAGAGCTCTTTTTCACGATGCCTTTGGGGTCAGGGCTGTGTCAGCAACAGAGAAGATTTTGCCACACCGGTGGTGTGAACTGTGTCTATGCCTCATAAGTTGTTTTTTCCAAGCTCTGGTGTTCTGCACAGCAGAGTGGGAACAGCGTGCCCTTCTGCAGGGGCATGAGGGTGTGCAGAAGTGTTTTAAACTGCTTTGTGTTAATTATGCCCAGTACCTGCTCAGCTAGTGCATTTGGTATTCATAGAGTCATAGAATGGTTTAGGTTGGAAAGGATGAAGATCATCGAGTTCCAACCTCCCTGCCATGGGCAGGGACACCTCCCACTAGACCAGGTTGCCCAAGGCCACGTCCAGCCTGGCCTTGAACACCTCCAGGGATGGGGCCTCAACAACCTGTGCCAGTGCCTCACCACCCTCAAAGTGAAAAACTTCTTCCTAATGTTTAATCTAAACCTGTCCTCTTCCAGTTTAAAGCCATTCCCGCTCATCCTGTCACTACATGCCCTAGTAAAAAGTCCCTCCCCAGCTCTCCTGTAGGCCCCCTTTAGGTACTGGAAGGCCGCCATAAGATCTCCCCGGAGTCTTCTCTTCTCCAGGCTGAACAGCCCCAACTCTCTCAGCCTCTCCTCATAGGAGAGGAGCTCCAGCCCTCGGATCATCCTCGTGGCTCTCCTCTGGATGTGCTCAAACAGGTCCATGTCCCTCCCATGCTTTAACAGTTCTAATGTGTGTGGGTTGTAATGGGCTAGGAGTGGCCAAGCAAGATGCTAGCAGCTTCTTGCTCCACAAGCTGCTCATATGTAGTCCTACTGAGGATGCTGTGGCATGTGACTAGCAAGGCCCTGTTGGTCTGGGAAGTCCTAAATAACATGGCAGCTAAGTGACAGAAGGAGATGAAGTTGCGGAAGTTCTTCACAGAAGTGGTTCTCAAACGTTGGAACAGGCTGCCCAGGGAAGCGGTTGAACCACTGTCCCTGGTGGTATTTAAAAGACGGGTAGACGTGGTGCTGAGGGACATGGTTTAGTGGTGGTTTTGGCAGTGTTAGGTTGATGGTTGGACTCGATGAACTTAAAGGCCCCTTCCAACTGCGACAATTCTATGATTCTGTAAGTTGCTGAGACCACCACTGTTGATTGCTTTATGACTTGGTGTCTGTGGTGAACCCAATTGCATGTCCCAGTTGGGCATGGTCTGATACTCATCCCCTTCAGATGTTCTTGCTTATCTACCAGCTATTAGCCTGTGCTGGAGATGGGTTAGATGAATGCTTGCTTTGTGCCACTATGGCCATTTAATTATTAAATTGACTGGCACTTTGTTGACTCTTGGGAAGTTTTTCCATTACATTAAAAAAAAATTCTAATATTTTTTTGGTCTATAAAAATCTTCATAGATTGACACCAAATGATTTTTTTCATTTCTTTGATTTGTTTTATGAGTCATCCTAATATGTAGCATGTAGTATTTATTTTTTCTGATATTCAAGGATGGGAAAAATGATTATAGGAGGTGTAAGATACAAAATTTATTTTCTTTAAGGTGCATATATATTGCATTATAATTATAAAACATGTCTATTGATCTGTGTTTGCACTTGCTTTATGTTTTGTGGTTTCTTTTTTCCAGAGGTAATAAATAAAATCTTTAGTACCTTTGAATAATGGGTTTTCTCTTCTGTACCCTGAATAAATAATGAATGTCAGGTTTTGGCAGTTTCTTTTTAGTTTTTGCAGTGTGATGTGAACCACTAGCTTCGGGTCTACTGCTCAAATCTGCATGCAGATCAGTTTGAAACCTCTGAGACGAGGGCAACATAGAGTGGAGGAGGTGCATGGAAGGTACATGAGCAAAGAGAACAATTATTTTGTGTAGGACCTTCAGCATGTGATGGATTTTCAGCGTCTAGAAACTTGTTTGGGAGTTAATGCAGGAAGCAGGAAGACTAAGCAGAAATAATGGGTGATGCTGATTGGAATCACATCATTTTAACCTCTGTGTAAGTGAAATTAGGGTCGGATCTGAAGACCCTAGATTCCTCTGCATTTAGTTGAAGTTTTGCCATTTATTGCAGTGATGATAAGATTTCAGCCCAGCAGTCGTAATTTAGCCAGCTAAATAAGAGGACAGATTATTAGGAGTTAAACACCCACTATTCTTAATTATTCTAGTAGAGCCAATAGTGCTGTATGATCAGTGTTTTACAAAGGCACTTTGAAAATCTTCATCCCAGCTCTCCATCTAGCTATGTAAATAGCTGTCTTTGGATTACTGACCTTCTTAGCAGGACATGGTGTTTTCTTGTATGCAAGCCCCAAATTATACTGGGACATCTGTCACCTTGTTATATTGCAAACTCACTAAGAGCTTGTTTTGTTAGAACTCTGCTTTATAACTGTTTTAGCTTAATGGCATTATGATTACTTTGCTGTGTACTTTAGAAGAACAGGAATAAATTGCTCTTCAGTGTTTCAAATCTAAACGGCGGTCATTTAGCTGGAGCAATGCTATAGATTGGTACCTATGTTGTGGAAGTTTAAAAAATGATCTGATATAAATATTTACAAGAGATGGGTCTCAGTGGTAACTTGAAATATCTAAAAAGCAAACCTTTACAAATGGAGAGAGTTGTGACACTGCTTTTAATTTTGACTTTTTCAACAATTCAAGCTGCTGTTGTAATAGAAAAAATATTGCCCTTTTAATGATGGAGAGGTAAACGTGGTTAGGTGTGCTGCAAGAAAAAAAAAAGTATATACCTCTCCTTCCAGCACTGGTGGTGCAAGTAAAACATTTACATACTGGGTTTTGTAATACCACATGCTTTTCTTTTAAAACTATTAGAAGGAAAGTAACTCTTGCATCTCAATCACAGAGTAGCCACTGAAAGCAGCCACTAATGGCAGGTGCTAAGAGTTGTGTTTCAGTAATTTTATTGCCCGTTTTCAGCAGAAGTTTGTTCTTTCTCCTTTCTCCGAATCATTCACAAGCTAACAAGTGGCTATGGTCACAGACAGGATAATAGATAGGTAGCTAATTTGAGCCAAGATAGCAAAACATAAAATGACAATAATAAACAAACAAACAAACAAACAAATAATAAATAAAAATGATCCCTTGGGTCTTGTTGACTGAGTTTAAACTAGGTTGCGTGTTTATTGATTGCATTTTGAATACAAAAGATGAAAGATGTGAAAAGATGGAGGATGTGAAAAGGTGGATGATGTGAAACGAACTTTCACATGTCACGGTTTACACTGGAGCTGTTTGCTTACAGCATCTTGTTCCCAGGCTCGCACAAGACTTGGGCCACTCGGTCTGCACTCAGACTTCTCTGTGCATCCTTCCTGCTCCATACACAACTGAGGGTTGTGGACTGGAGCATACTGTCAGCTCTGTACAGTAAACTTACCTTCTAGTTCTGTATCTTGATGAGGATTGTTGTCTCTATTTAAGCAGTGAGGAATTCAGGCATAACTAAAGGTTGCATTCCCTCAAAGAAGTGTACCAGAATAGTTGCCAAAGTCAGACTGGTACCTCTGCTTTGTATTGTTCTAGGACAGTTCTGTGTGGTTGGATCCCGCAGAACTTCCTCACAAAATTCTTGATGCAAATTTGTCTGTATATGGCGACAGTGATGGGAATGTCACTTTCAAGCTAGAATTTTGTTGAACAGTATTCTCCCTCTTCTCATTTTTCTCCCTTACTACATCCTTTATGTTTCTGCAGCAGGCAAGTGAATTCATGCAGTTTTTATGCCGCATATATTTTACATGCGAATATAGTATTATAATGCTACAAGACAGTATATACAAGAATGCACTGCAAACATCTCTATAAAAACAAATGTTTCCCCAATTGTGTTCAAAAGGTGAACTTTGAAACTTGTAGCTTTAGTTACCAAAAGCACTGTACCTACTTTTGCATTGTTTTATCTTTGGAAATTACAATTTTAAAGGCTTGACAAGGATTGTTTTGGGGATTTCTTTCTTCTCTTTAAGAAATCTGAATGAGGTTATCTTTCTGACACCATGTCAGGCAGTAGGATGGCAATCTCCATAATTACTACAACTTCTGCAGAAGTCGTATCCCATTTTTATGCAACTGACAGAACAAAGAGATTCTTAATTTTTAACATTATGAAAGTTAGAGAGGAGGTGTCAGAAATAGAAGTGTAAGAATGAAAGAAAGCAGGATGGGAATCCAGGGAGGGTTTCTGTGGATGCTGCTCTTCAACTTTTTGTTAGAATTATTTTGCATGGAAAAAGTAGTTTCAAAAGACCTGAAAAACCCTCACTGAATTTACTGCATTTTTTCCACAGGTGATTGACAACACAGGTTTTGGATGGTTTGATTTCATAAATCAAATTATCTGCTGATCCACAGTGAGATGTTTGGTTTTGAACTGAGTTGCTTTAAACTTCATTGGTCTGTAGTGCTATGGTGGCTCAAAGCATCTGGGTGTGGTGCCTCTCACCTTTTCTTGGATATCTTGACCACTGCTTCCACTGCAGCTCAGAGCCTCTTGTCCTGGAAGACATATGACCATAGACCCATTATGGAAATATAACTTGGATAAACAGTACACCTGTACGGGGTAGGAGCTGCATTATCATTCCCTTTAGGCACCTATAGGTTGGTGTGGAACCGGCTTCAAACAAAGTGGTTTTTTTGGTTGGTCCATCACAATTGGTTGATTCAACACAAAGTGCTAAGAGCTTTTGTTTTCTCTTGATTTTATGCTTCTAAGTAATTCTTGGTAGGACAAAACATTGGAATTTCCTGTAGGATAGAAAGGTGGCTTTTTTCCGCTGTTACTACCCCCAACCCTTCCCTTGCCCAGCTCTGGTGTAAGTCAAAGCAGAAGGTGTAAGCAGCATTTTTCCTCTTACTGGGAATATTCTTCAAGAAAATGTTACTTAAAGAATATTTTGTCTGTTGCTGCAGAAAAAATGTGTTAAATTTCCAGTAGGAAAGTGGGTGAGGCTTTTAACTGACCTGAAAGCCGTACAGCTGATTTCCTACTGTATTTTGACATTATGCCTTGTATGCCTGCTAGTGCACAAAATTACATTTTTTTTAATGGTTTCCTTAGTACAGGGAATGCCTCTTTTCTTGCTATCAGTGGCAAAACTGGATAGCTTTCAATATTTACACACTGCTGTATGTTTCCATGCCTTTGAAAAGGATAATATTCATGTGGGCTACAAAGCTCCAAACACGAGAGAACAGAAATTGAATTTCTGGCATAGTCTTCCCACAATACATTCCAGTGAGTTAAAAACAAAAAAACAAAGGGAACTGTTTGTATTTAGATGCAGCTATTGGTAATAAACTGCTTCTCAGATGTTTTGGTTGAAACTGATGGCTTAAAGATGTGTTGGTGTTTTTCTGTGCTTCTTTTTTAAAAAAAGATCAATTTGGGTTAAATTAAAAGAAAAAAGGCAATTTGTATTTTGTTTGAGAGGAGAAGGAATTTCGCTTAAAAATAAGACGTTTATGTGCAAATGGAAAAAGAAATGTAAAGCAAATTGAATTTTGGCATTGGCCATGCAAATACTTCTTTGATCATTCAGGCTTTACTATTACTAGAAAATGTGAATCGTTAATATAATTTTGAGAAATTCCAGTAGAATAGCAGAGATCATAACTTCTAAAACTTGGTATTGGCAGCCCTAAGAGAAAGTGAAATAATGTCCTTTGAAATGATTCTGTTTGTATTCAAGCCGGAGCCGATTTGGTTGCTCTGCTTTATTTGCCATCCTGGATTTTTCAGGAATTTGTTACGAAAAGTGTTGTGAAACAAACATAGTAGAAAGCAGAGCTTTATTTAAAAGAGAGGTTTCTTTGATTGTATGGCAAGTTCAAGACCTAACGGACTGCACATTTTTGTCAAACTGGCAGGAAATCAATAGCATTTGGCCATTAGCCTGCTGCAAAGAAAAGATCAGGATGCTGTTTTGCACTTCGTGAGCCAAGGCTTCGTAGGATTTATTGTGGAATAGCAACAACACTACTGTCAGGGGAAGGTCTTCCTGTTCAGAGATTGTCTCCCTCAGGAACTGAAAATCTCTTTGTTTATTCAGGTTAGCTTGAGAAAGCGCTATCGCTGCTGGGGATGCAGCTTGACATAGGAGGCAAAATTTGAGGTTGTGTAAGGAGGAGGAACATAAAATATTCTCTGTGGAAAATGAACAGAAAATCCCATTGTTCTGCATACAATCTACTCTTTTCTGTGAGAGTGAAAGTGATGCCTGTACTTTTCTCCCCCCTCTTCCTCAACCATTTTTTGACTCTGTCTTCTCCAAAATGATGATGCCAGCTTAGAACTGCTTTTGGTTTTCACTGTCACTTGCTCCTTGCGGGGAAGTGACATTTGACCAGTGGTCCTGTGTATGCTTTGAAATTCTCAAATCATATGTCTGCGGACAGCAGGATTGGGCTTTACTGCTACCCAGAGTGTGTGCAGGACAGCCTCATAGCGAGGTGGCTGGACTCAGGTGACATGGCCATGGTCACCGAGCCTGAGCAGCACCTATGACTTTGACACAGAGTTCTGCATTGCTCTTGTCAGCTTTGTTACGAGTCTGCACTGGTAGTTGCCGACTTCCTGCAGAAAGTATTTCAGAAAGCTTGTAAAAGAAAATTGTACTAATTTAAATGTATGTAATACAAAACGCCGGAACAAACTGCGTTGTTCAGAGAGTGAAACGCGAGTAACAAAACAGACCATGATCTCAGAAGAGCTACTGGTGACACTGCTCAAATGCTGATGTGGTCCAGGAGTTGTGGAGCATCTGGAAATGTTTCAATTATCAGAAAGGTGCTTCCAAAGGTCAGTGTTAACCAACACAGTCCCAGAATATCTTCATCAGATGGAAAGGAAGGTCATGCCTAATATGAATAATAGGTTCTTCAACTTTTCTATCATAAATCCTTTGGTAAACACACTGTGGAAAAAAAGCATCACAACTCTTTGCTTGACACCTAGAATTGTCATAGCTCCAGGGAAAAAAAAGAGCCAATGAAAGTGTATTATCAGTAAATGGATTTTTGAAAATAGTTCTGTGGCTCCTTCTGGTGTCTTTGCTTTAAGCCCATTTTATTTCTATACAAGCTAAAAATTAGCACACTAAAGAAAGTTTTAGTTCACACTTAGAGCTTTGTTTATGTAATCTCTGAAGGGAGGAGATGCCTGCTGTCATACAACACAGCTGGATAAAGACAGCATGTATTAGAGTAAGTTGTACGAGCTCCATTTCCCTGAAGAGGTGGCATTGGTAATGAAATGATAACACCTGTTACCTGTAGCCAAAGAGGGGCAGTGGGACAGGTAAGGTTTGTTCCTCTTGAGGGTGTTTTGCTAGGATGCGTGTACCTTGCAATGCTTTTATGCAGTTAAGGACATGACAAGGCTAGCATCTTTCTCTCTCAAAAGATTTTGGTGAGTCTTTCTTCTCCATGCAAACTCAAAGCAAGCTGCAGGTATATGACCCCTGTATTAATAAACCTCATGAGGTTTGGGTGTGAACTTCCTTATTGGAGGAAACCTGTAGCTCCAAAGAGGGAGAAGAGGTAGGGATCGGTTTGGAAAATGTCCACTTCCTTATTTCCCTCGTTAAGGCAGTCCTTTATGGTGGTGTCTTTGAAACACTTGACTTTGGAGGGGAGGAGGGGAAGTGCTTTCTCACACTCAGGCGGTCAGTTACGGTGTCCTTGGTGTTTGAATGGGTAGGAGGTCCTGACAATTGGTTCAACAAAATCTGTGACCGTGTGTGAACAGAAATGTGGTCCCTCCGCCCGCCAGTACTGTTTAAAGAGTAAGAAACAGATTATGGTTACTAACCTAAGTAACTTCATATTGCTCTCTTTTTACAAGCCTTGTTGTTTGATTAATAGTGGTGGAATGACAAGTGTGATTAAAAACAGAGCATTCACAACCAATTTTTAGGGGAACCAAAATCCAGAAGATCTGAAATTACTTAAAAAGGAAACTTCAACATGTCCTTTGCTATATGGATGACACTCATTTGGGTGAAAAATCAGGTATAATATCTGAGCGTTTAAAGTACTTCACTTTGCATAAACTGCAAAATCTTTGTTACTAACAGAAAATCTATTGAATGTTTCACAGCTAACATGATTTGAGAGTATTAGTAAAAACCTGAAAAGAAAACAGGTACTATAGTTGCAGTTGAGTAAATTGTTGAAAATGGAATGCATGCTTAAGTGGGTCTTTGACAGTAAATATTATAAAATATGGATTCCATCTCTAATGCTATTGGTTTTATAGCCTGAAAATAGTTTTATTTTACACAAGGCATGAACACATTTCAGCAAGCTCCAGCCAAATTTTAAAAAACAATTTTCAACTCACCACTTCTATAGTACAATTTGGTTCTCATCCTTTGTATAAAATGTTAGTGGATGTGACACGCTTGTCAGTGTGAGGTTTTAATTTATATATGCAAGGTGGGTTAGTTGATTGTGTTATTTTTGGTTTACTGGTACAACATGTCTAAACAGCTAAAAGGAAATTTCAGTGAATTCTTGTAAAAAAACAGTGGTTGATAATGGATAGTCAGAAGTTGAAATAATACTACTGAGGATTAGGAAAGGATTGTCTTATGGACTGAATCATCTTAATTGTTGCTTGGCCAAGGTGAGGTACACTGAATTTTTCTAGGACAGCTGTTACAAGAATGTGTATGGAAATGTCACTGAAATTTGATCCAAACTTTTCTTAGTGGGTGAGATAGGACAGGACTCAATCACTGAATCTTTGATGACCTGAGACAAGGTAGACGTTTTCTTTCTCTGTGTATCTGAGTGTACCCCATATACTCACATGATTTTGAGACAGAGCAGTCCAAACCATTGCCTGGTGGTCTTGAGCGTCCAGGTGCACTAATAGGCTTAGTTATAGTTTCCTCCAAATGAGTAAGCACTACTTTTCTACTTACAGTCTTCAGGGATGAAGTTGGGAACTGTAAGTTTAATCAAGAACTTGTTTCTATTTGAGTTATGGTTAGAGAAGTACTGTTTTCAGCTCTGTGGAGTTTGTGGAGTTCTTGAATGCCGTTCCTTGGCCTCCTGAGCTTGGTCCAGCTGGGTGGACCAGCCAGTGCTCCTTTTGGTGGAGTAGGAGTAAATAGAAGGTGGAGGTCTAGGCAGGAGAACATTCTTCTGGTGTTGGAATATCCTTCTCTTGCTTAAAGCTAGATTCTGTCACTTTTCTTCCCAAGTTTTTTATGAGGTTATATCCAGGCTGCAACACACAGGGTTAGTTAACCACAGAGTAGGACTGTCAGTGAGCATGGTGGCACCAAAAAGACAATTTTCTGTGTCATAGAATCATTCAGGCTTGATAGGCACTTTTGAAAACATTGTATGTGGCCTTTTTTCTTCCATCAGATCCCTACAGTCTCTGGTGCTGGCAGGTGGACTGTACCAATCCTGTCCCTTATCTCACAGAATACTGCAGTTGCTTGAAATTTTGAGTGTTTGTTTTTTCTGAAACTGTTTATAGATAGAAATGATTATATATAACACACATGTAACAAGGTCTAGGATGTGCTGACTTCTTATTCTTGCTTTCCTATCATATATTGGCTCACTTCAGGGAGAAGAGCTCTGTTTATAGCAATGTTTAGTTGAACTCATTTACAGCAGATCTATATTTGGGCATCTTTGCACATATCCTTGTGCCTAAAATGGGCACCATAATTCTTACCTTGTAGAGGAGTTAGAAGATTAGTTACTGTCTGTGAAGAGCTTTAAAAATGACAAATCCTATGTTTGTGTATCTTCAGAATATAATTAGGAAGCTAGCCAATTAATCTGCTTCCTAAAAATTAATACTTCAAAATTACTTGCTCTGTAAAAATTGTTTATGTGCATGATTTGGGGTAAGTATACCTTTTTTTTTTTTTTTTTTTTGCATATGTGATGGTGTTTACTGAGAAACCCAGTCTCCATTCTTGCAGTACACACTGTATGGATGCAATCTTCAAAACTGAGGCCCATTATGTAATTTTGTTATTTACCTCTATTCATTATTTAAAATGATGCTACATGTTTTTAGTAGTGAGGGAAATTTACTACTTAGACCAACTGAATATGGGCTCAGGTGGGTTTTTCATTACTTTTTATGTTAGGATTGATTAAGGAGGGTCTCACCTTGATCTTGTATGTTTGATGCAGGAGCTGTCTAGTGAGATTTTTCAGGCCTATATTACTTAAGTCATCAGACTACAAGGTTATAAATGTTCCTCCTGGCCTTTAAAGTCTAATCTTTTAATTAAAATACAGGGATGTCTTTTGCAGGGCAAAATAAATGCTAAGATAGTTTATGGCTGAGTTCATATGGAGGATCTCTGCATCATTATCACATTTCAGACAAGAAAGTTGGATAGCAGGTGCTCCGGCTGCTGTTTGGACAAGGAGGGAAAGGCTGTCAGTACATGGAGAAAGGTTAGGGTTGCTAAGAATGGTGAAGGAATGAGGCAGAGTAAAAAAAGAACAAAACACAAAAAGCCTGATTTCTGAAAAATATATAAAACTGCCAGCGATTACAGTGTTCCCCGTTCTCTCTTTCTATCTGTTTCCCCCATCTGTCTTTTCTTTGTCACTTTGAACAGCACATTCTACTAATGCAGCTGTATTCTGCTTAGTTATGTGGTACGGCTGTGATCTCGATTCCCTTGAGCTGTGTCATGCTTGAGGAGGGACCAGAACCTGGACTAACCTGACTGTTCATTCCCTCCTCGTTGGCCCCAGCAGAAAGGCAGCTAACGACACACGCGAGAAATGGAGGCAGAGACAAGAAGTGAGAAGCTGTGCCCCCGGCCTCCATGCTGGAATACGTCATCAGTAAGAATAACAGGATTTCCGAGCTCCTTCTCCATCATTTGTACCTGACCGACCATTTGCTGAACTCTCCACAACAGGTTGAATTTGTGTGTCCTGAGAATGTCTCAAACTAACTCTTTCAAAGGATGTGATTTTCCCTTTGCAAGCATCAGGAATGTATTATAAAGATACTGAAGACTGGAAGGGATCTGAGGCAACAGAGGTAGCTAAAACAATAGGTAGCTAAAATTTAGAGGAAATATTGATAAGTGGGATCTGCAGACCTGAGTGCCGTGTCCTTTTTTCCAGTGCTCAGGAAGGTGAGAATCCTAGGAATGGGATTGAGGGCATACAGTGGTGAGCAGAAGGATACCTGCACCATTAGGTATTGGGAACTTTATAGAAATTTGGTCTCTAGAAAGTATCTTCAGGACACAGCTACTGCATCAGTCACCTAAGGAAGTTAGTTCTGGAGGTGTTACCAGTGTCAGTCCCAGAAGACCTTACATGTGGGAGGAGAAGCTAAGGATATACAGGAAGGCAGCAGTTCTGGAAATGCTGTGAATGTTTACTAGTGAATATACTGGCATTGGGATGCAGCCTTTCACATCCCTAAAAAGTTAAATGAGGGGTTTTGAGGATTGCTCGGCCAGACTCAAGTGTGGTGATACCGTGCAAGTCCCAGGTTGGTTGCCAAAAAGCCTTTAGGAGACCTGTCTCATATACAGAGTTCCCAGAAAATGAGACGCTTAACCTGACTGTCCTGAACTCCAGTCCTGTACCTTCATTATAGATCTTATTTCTGTTCAATGCAAGGCACTGGAGACAGTAGCAGTAATGAGAAGAGGGAAAATGTCCTTTGGCTGGGTAACACACAGCCTCCTAGGCGAGCAGCTTGCAGTTTCTGGCAGGAAATTCCCACTGGACAGTGTCAGATGCATTTTGAGACGATGGTAACCCTGTTCAGTTTATTATTAGTGAATAATTTAGCTGCGCTTACCATGTTGTATCAGTTCCTGTAGGCTTTACTTTGTGAAATTTCCTTCTGTGTGGCAGAATTTTTCCCTGTTGATGAACTACTGCTGAAGTACAAACGGTCTGCACTGAAAATACAGCAGATGGGGCTGTATTAGCCTGATTCTCTCATCCATGAAAACAAGTGCTATAACCATTGTAATTTGGCATTATTTTGATGCAAGTTAACAGGGTTGCAGGAGAATGAAGGTCTGCAGTGACCTTTGTGTATTCCTTGATTTTTGTTTTACATGTAAGTTGGGTATGGTATTTTGTTACGGAGATAGTAAGAGTTTATAAAACAGGGTACATTTATGTATAAAATCCCTGATTCCAAAAGTGCTGATTGCATATTTAAATATAATGACCTCAGAATGCTGATGCTCTTGGCCCAGACAATATTTGCAGAATGGCTCAGGAAGGTGATTCACTGTGAGATGCCAGAGTAGATTTTATGCAGCAGGTTGTAACTTGATTAATCCAATATTGGTTAAAGAGAGAAGACATCAAGCCATCTCATGTATACAATACAGTATTATTGGCCAGTGTTAAACCAAACCCAGAACAACTAACACAGCCCATCTCTGAATCTCCTCAGTGTGGGAGATGGAGATCCAAAACAACACCTTCTCATGTGCTTTTGAGCCAGTGGCTTGGCAAGTAAAAGCCCTATTCTCATATACCTCTAGAAGGTTTTTTTTCTCTGTAGTCCTGTTCAATACCAGTTTTCTATCTACCAGGGGTGAAGTAACATTAGGGTGATAAAAAATCCTTTAATCCCTGGGTGTCACCACAAAGAAACACAGAAGCTGAAATACTGCAGTGGCTCTCTATCAGTTTTACAAATTACCTCTTTATTTTTTTAAAGAATCAAAATCCAAACCAAAATATTCAAGAAAAAAACAGACAATTAGTAAGAGCCAGCACTTCATGAAAATGCCAGTGTATCTTGTTTATAATCAAGTGAAGCTTTAATTAGCTCCCATAAGACTATGAGAAACGTTTTATTTGAGTGGACCAAAGACCCAACTAGTCTAATATCCTATCTCACATTGTGGCCATAAGGACATGCCAGGAAGGCATCATCTTAGATACATACTTTACTTTTCTGTTCCCTTTCCTCTGAGATGACTTTAAGCTTCCAGTTGTTTTCATCTTCAGGACTGTTTGAATTCTAAATATGTGAATTCTGTGTCAGTAGCACACAGTTTCTGTACAGTGAACTCTCGAGTCTCCCTACAACCCATTGACACTTACTGCATTTACCACTTCCTTTGTCAAGGAGCATCGCCGGTTTACTAGGAGTTGCATGAAGAAACACTTTCTTCTGTTTGTTTTGAAGGTGGTTTCTATGACGTTCATTTAATAGATTTTTTTTTTTAATTGGAAGAGAAATAGAGCAGTATATCCCTATCTATCCATTCCATATCTCTTCTGATTTTGTAGACCCATGCTGTACCCCCAAAGTTGTTCCTTTCTTTGTACTGAAGAGCCTCAGCTGAAGTTTTTACTTATATGGATATTTGATTTGGACATATACAAGCCTTTCCATACCACTTTTATCTTTTTCTGAACCTTTCCCATTTTATGTTGCCCTTTCTGTGATGGGAGGTCCAAAACTGCTCACAATATTGAAGATGTTTTGTAGCGTAACAGCCTTGTTTACTTTGTTCTGTTTCTTTCCGAGTCATCCCTAGAACTCTGGTTTGTTTTTTTTGCAGCTGATGAGCACTGGGCTGGTGTTTTCATGGAACTTATTCCAGGATCTTACTCCTGAGTGGTAGTTCCAAGCACAAAGCTCGTCTTTTCACATGAGAAGCTTGGAGTGTTTTTCCTCACGTATGTCACTTTACATTTGTGTACAATGAATTTCATCTGCCATTTTACTGTCCAGTAACTCAGGCGTGTTGAGTCTGCAGTTCTTCATAATAGGTTCTCATCATTACCATCTTGAATAATTAACAAACTTTGTCATCCTTTGTAATGCCTGTCCCAGTGCTCAACGCAATTCCCTGAGGAAGTCCTTTGATGACCTTGTCCCATTGTAAGAACTGACAGATGGTCCAATATTCCAGCTCCGTTTCCTAGCTTTTGATAATTTTTTTCTTTTTATCTGTTGATGGATGTTTTTCTTCTAAGTCCTAGGTGCTTAAGTGTTTCCCTTAAAATCTGTCAAAAGTATTTTGAAAACTGTATCATCGTAATCCAAATGCTTGTTGACCCCTTCAGAGAGCTCCACTGGGCTTAGAGGAGATGACATCCTTTTACAAAAGCCATACTGACTCTTCCTAAGTACATCATATTAATTCTGATGTCCACTAATCCTGTTCTCATTATAGCTTCTACTAATTGGTGTGATACAAATGTGAAGTGCATTGGCTTCGTAGATCTCCATGGAAACTTTAAAAAAGTTGTTATGGTTTTCACGCTCCTGCCATTATTCCATTCTTATGCTAATTTAACAACAATTGGCTACGAATTTCCTGCCAGTGCTAGTGGCACAGCAAGTCTCAAGACATGGCAAAACCCAACCCTGGCATTTACCTTCCCTTGACTCAAGGCACAATACTCTCCTTCCCACTAAGATGCTGCTTATCCAGTGATGGGGAGGGATTGTTGTCTACTTCCCCAAACGTCTCCCTCACCTCCATACACTCATCCTTTTGCAGTTCATCCCTTTTAGAGATGCTCTCTTCTTCCAAATATATTCCCTTCTTTCCCTTCCTTTTCCCCAGGATGTGAGAAATACAGAATATACATTATGTTTTGTATGTGAGAAGCTGAGCAAAACCACATCTGAAATCTTCATGAGTTAACATGTCCTTGAATAGTACAAGCTGCTTTGATTTAGGCTGCGGTTTGCTGCTTTTTCTTCAAGGATTATTGAGGAGTTTTCAGTTGCTGCAGTGATTATCCTCTTCTGCCCAATACTTTACTAGTGCTTGAGATTGCATGCAGGTTTCCAGATTCTGAAATGAAAATGTCTTTAGAAGTCAAGAATGAGAAATATTTTTAGTTTGTAATCTTAAATTTTAATTAATCACCTCTCCCACTTTTTTTAGCCTCAAAGGTTTTTTAACATGCCCTTTTGAACTTCAGGTAGTGAATATAAGCCTTAAGGATATAGCTAATGGTTAAACTTCCTCATCCCTCACATTGAAGACAGATTTTTGTTAAGGCTCTTAATTTTTGGTCACAATCTTGGTACACAGACTGACTTTTCACAGTTGTTTTGTATTTATAGTCTCCATTCTTATCAATATTGATGGCTGGCATTTTCTTTTTAAATTACTTTTGAAGTCCTGGCTTGAATGAAACCAAGACTGTGGAATAAGTCATTGAAAGATGAGGAAATAGCATCTAACAAGGTCAGGCCACATTTAAGCTTTAAAAATGGTGGTTTTGTAGCATATTATGAAGAGAATTAAATTTGTTTTATGATTAGTAAGAAAAGTTTAGGGAAAATCAGTTCATAGGCAAGTAGCTATTGCCACACTATAATTGCCTCCATGCCCACAATACCAACAAAATTTGGTAGTCACCTTGGAGTCCTTTGAAATATAATTTGAATGTTCATATGCTGTGCTGCTGGAAGGATAAGATAACAAAACCACTGTTGCTACATGCGTCATTTCTCCAGTATGAGTTTTTCCATCGGGACTTTCAAAGCTGACCAAATTTACAAGGAGCTGAAGGCATGAACTTGCAGTAGGAATTGTCAAGCAGCGTTATTGTCTAGGGTAGCGGCTTTTTGGCCTGTGACAGGTAGCAGCACCACTGTGGGAAGATGAGCGCTCGTTCTCTGTGGTCCTTCAGTGTTTCAGTAACTGAATTGTTGCAACCATCACCACTAATTTAGAAATAGAAAAGACACGTCTGGTTACTGCAGCTGCTGGGGGCTGAAAAGGAGTAACCGACAAAACAGATGTAGCGATAAGTTATCAGGGGGTAGGAGGTAAGAGATAGGATAGGAGATGTCCTTTGCGGCTTCCATGTGAGGTGGAGGGAAGAGAATGGGCTGTGGGACCATCCCGGTGCGTTGGAGAACAGAGTGCCTGTGTCGGTGTGACAGTCACTTCATAAACAGCAAAAGCTCTTGTCAGTCACAAGGAGAACACCATTCTGCTGTCAGGAGATGTAGTATTACAGTTCTCGGTGTTGGTGGAAGCTCCATCTCAATATGCCTTAAAAGTAGTGTTTCTGTTACAGGGCATATATCATTTGTGGGTTTTTTTTTGGTTTGGGTTTTTTTTGTTTGTTTGGTTGGTTGGTTCGGGTTTTGTTTTGTTTTGTTTTTTACCAGAATGATGTTTGTTTTTCCCCTTGGAAAGAATGGCAGTTTCAGAGCTTTTACAGTCTTACTTTGAATGCAGCCATTATCTGGGCATTTTTATAAGGACAAAGTTATGGCGTGAACTGCTGTCATGGGGGAGCCCAGCATAATAATCAGTGTACTCTGGTACAGGACTTCTTTCGCTCAGGGTCGTAATCTTGTTCCAGTCTTATCGCTGAAACGGGGATGTCCGTCAGCTCATTCCTTGGTCTTTGCTTTTCACCATAGGAAAAAGCTCTGTTTAGCACTAGATGCAAATCAGAGCAGTGATAACAATATTATTGATGCGTCTTGATCACATCGTTCTTTCCTTGGCTGTCAGTCAAGATAGTGCCTTCATACCTGAGCAACGTATATGAAACTTTCCCTCCTTTTTTTTCAAGCTTTAATTTGGAAAATTCTGCCAGAGAAATTTTTATTAAAGTGAAGACTTACCATTTTGCTTAC
This sequence comes from Charadrius vociferus, assembly GCF_000708025.1. Classification (NCBI taxonomy): domain Eukaryota; kingdom Metazoa; phylum Chordata; class Aves; order Charadriiformes; family Charadriidae; genus Charadrius; species Charadrius vociferus. Next base: position 5,654,380 of record NW_009648822.1, on the reverse strand, counting down.
TCATACCTGGATACTGAAAAGACACCTTAACATGAAATTACTGAATTTGTTTTAAATCAAAGTACAGAATGGTCATTTTATCTGATTTTCAGAATAAACAATAGTACAAAAATCATCCAACTGAACCACAGGCTTAGCTTGAAACATGAGTGCCTGCCTGCTAGTCCAACAGACATGATGAATGATGATGTGGGTAGTTGATCTAAATGTGTCCTATAGTTCTTGAATATTTACTGTCATCACTTCAAGAAACTAATAGGGTGTATTCAGAAAGGTGTTTTTTACCTATGCTGCACTGCTCTGATGTGGAAGATGAGCTGTTTAGCAGACTGAATGGCAGTGCTAAAATTATATATGTCTCTATATAAATATATATATGTATATAGATCCACTTACATAAGTTATCAACTTGAAAACCTAATAATGCATCACATATACCATCTTATTTTCTTGTAGTAATTTAGCTTTGTAAATAAGCAACATTTATTTTAAAAAGAGGATTCAAGGATGACTTAGAGATTCTTTTTAGAGGCATGTTCCGATGTTTTGCTTGACCTTTGTTTACTCTAGAGTTGACTGCTTCTGGGTAAATGATATGATGTGGATACTGCTGCTTAAGTGTAATATGCATGTTTCAGGGGGGTGGAGGATGTAGATGATTTTTAAAGTAGTTTCTGAAAACAAATGCCTTTTATAATTTAGCTTTTGTTTTCATTGGTTCCAGTCCTACTGTAGTAGCCGTCTAAGTTTGACTTTCTGCGTTTCCTTGGTCTAACTGTGTGTTTAGAACATGCCTATCACCATAGTAACCGCACACCTCTGAAGTCTAAATTCTGCGACATGAGATCACTGCAAGTCTTGCTCAAAAGAGGTCCGATATCTCACTTTAAAAGAAAAACTAGGGAGGACTCTAATATTGTCTCTCCCTTAAACTTGAATCCCTACACAATGGGATTAAATCCAGTGCTTGTCTCCACTTGTGCCTTTATTCTAATTTTATATGTAGCAGCTTTATGAAACAAATAACTTGTTACATAAACTGCAGCTCTGAACAGTGTGATTTATCTTTAAATATGCTTTTTAAAATAGACTCTTCCAGTCTATAAACAGAGCAAGATTGTGTGTAATCTTGCTGCACTTTTAACTGTCCTGTAAGTTGTTTTCAACTGCACTGTATTGTCATAAAAGTTTTTATCTATCACTGCTATGGAGAATCCTATGGACCTGTGTTTTGGGTTTGTGTGGCAAGGTTTTGTTAGTGGGGGGCTACAGGGGTGGATTCTGTGAGAAGCTGACAGAAGCTCCCCCTGTGTCTGATGGAGCTGATGCCAGCTGGCTGCAAGACGGACCCACCACTGGCCAAGGCTAAGCCCATCAGCCAAGGCTGTGGTGCCTCTGTGATAACATATTTAAGAAGGGGAAAAAACTGCTGTCCAACAGCAGCCAGAAGAGAGGAATGTGTGAGAAACAACTCTCCAGACACCAAGGTCAGTGAAGAAGGAGGGGGAGGAGGTGCTCCAGGTGCAGAGCAGAGATTCCCCTGCAGCCCATGGTGAGGACCATGGTGAGGCAGGCTGTCCCCCTGCAGCCCATGGAGGTTAAGGGTGGAGCAGATATCCACTTGCAGCCCATGGAGAACCCCATGCCAGAGCAGGTGGATGCACCCGAATGAGGCTGTGACACCATGGAGAGACCACTCCAGAGCAGGTTCCTGGCAGGACCTGTGGCCCTGTAGAGAGAGGAGCCCACACTGGAGCAGGTTTGCTGGCAGGACTTGTGACCTCGTGGGCGACCCAAGTGAGAGCAGTCTGTTCCTGAAGGACTGTGCTCCATGGAAGGGACCTGTCGTGGTTTGGCCTCAGCCAGCAACAAAGAACCACGCAGCCG
>NW_009648822.1:5645125-5645330 GCF_000708025.1 Charadrius vociferus | reverse complement strand
CTGTCGTGGTTTGGCCTCAGCCAGCAACAAAGAACCACGCAGCCGCTCGCACAACTCCCACAGTCGTGGAAAAAGAAAATGACAGGGCCAAACTCGTGGGTTAAAAGAGTGCAATTTAACAGAACAGCAAAAGGAAAAGACAAAAACGCGATTACAGTACCGCCGCGAAGCGCACCGACCGGACCCGCACCACCGAAGCCCACCC
>NW_009648822.1:5550158-5644999 GCF_000708025.1 Charadrius vociferus | reverse complement strand
CCGGAACCAGGACAGGACCCATGCTGGAGCAGTTCATGAAGAACTGCAGCCCGTGGGAAGGACACATATTGGAGAAGTTCATAAAGGACTGTCTTCCATGGGAGGGACCCCCTGGTGGAGCAGGGGAAGACTGTGAGGCGTCCTCCCCCTGAGGAGGAAGGAGTGGCACAGACAATGTGCGATGAAGTGACCACAATCTCCATTCCCCATGCCCCTGCACCACGTGGGGGAAATAGGGAGAGAAATGGGGAGAGAAGTTGAGTGTGGGAAGAAGGGAGGGGTGGGGGGAAGGTCTTTTAAGATTTAGGTTTTATTTCTCATTACCCCACTCTGATTTGATTCGTTATAAATTAAATTAATTTCCCCAAGTTGAGGCTGACCTTGACGGTAATGGGTGAGTGATCTCTCTGTCCTTATCTTGACCCGTGAGCCTTTCATTATGTTTTCTCCCCTCTGTCCAGATGAGTAGGGGCAGTGGGTGATAAAGCGGCTTCGGTGGACACCTGCCTTCCAGCCAGGGTCAGCCCACCACAACCTGGTTAAATGTTTCTTTCTATTCAGGGCATTCAGATTTAAGTGATACACACTGACAAAAACCCACAGTTTTATAGGATTGTCCTTATAATGATTTATTGATCCTCATCTGTGTTCTGGAGTTGTTTTGTTTCTGAAACTTAACGGATCTGAGCCCGGCTTTTCTTTATATAGCCTGTTAAATGTGAATGCTGCTTCTTACTTTGCCTTGTTTCTGCTTTGTTGGTCTGTCGCTAATCCTGCAGTGCTTGTGGTCTTCTGTATGAAAAGTGTTTTGTAGACACGCAGCAATGTTTAGTAAATTAATATAATGCACAAATGAATAGTTTTCTCTTTATGGAATGCCATCATATGTACTCGTGTTACTCAAAAAGAAACCAGATGTGAGCGTACTCAGACACACAGAGGCAGCTGGGTTTTGTAAATGTGAGGTCCCCGGGCACAAACCTCGATGCAGATACAGGTGCAGAGGCAGTGCTGGAGCCAGTGTAGTGAATCCAGTGCACCTGGGGTGTATTGAACCTGCTCTCTGCGCGCTGCGCAGCCCGCTTGTGTATTGTACGTGCACAGCAGGCTGCCAGATGCTTCAGGAGGGGCCCATGAATGGCTGAAATCACCTCTTTTTTTATGGACAAAATTCGTTGTCAGAGTTGACAATATGTGCAGCCAATTCTCCGTAGGTAAAATTTCATCCCTTCTGTTTCTGTTTATGCTTGTGTTCTTCCTGCCTTGGAAATGGCTTTTATTTCTGAGGTGTTTTGTATTTGCTTGATCTCCAGCACGGTGTTTGGCTCAGGGAGGCTCTTTCAGCGGAGCTGTGGGTTTGACAGGGAAAGCAGAATGTTTGTTGACATCACTTCAGGTTTCTTACTGCTGTAAACAATGGCTAATGGTGTGGGAGAATGCAAATTATATACCTCACTCACTAAATGGAGCGAGTTTGGAATTTGCTGTTACACCCCAGAAAGTAATTGCTGCCACACATGGTTATACTCAGTTCCCTGTTAACTGGGATGAAGGTGGAAGAAGAGGTTGAGAAGTTCTAGGTAATGAAGAGAACTGAGTGATCTGGTGCAGAGATGTTTAGCTGTAAGAGCTCCTGAATCACATCGGACCTAAGAACCAGATGGTTTTATGTACAGGCAGGTCCGTAACCGGTTCCTGTGCCTGTGAAACAGATGGTTTACTAAAGGGTGCCTTTAAGGCAGCTGTGGAAATCATAGAATCATAGAACTGTCTAGGTTGGAAGGGACCTTTAATATCATCGAGTCCAACTGTAAACCTAACACTGCCAAGACCACCACTAAACCATGTCCCTCAGCACCATGTCTACCTGTCTGTTAAATACCTCCAGGGATGGTGACTCCACCACTTTCCCAGGCAGCCTGTTCCAATGTTTGATAACCATTTCTGTGAAGAAATTGTTCCTAATATGCAATCTAAACCACCCCTGCTGTAACTTGAGGCCATTTCCTCTTGTCCTATTGCCCGTTACTTGGGAGAAGAGATCCGCCCCCACCTCTCTACAACAGAGAAATAACAGGTGTGCATTTGGGTACAATATTTTCTCACCTCTTTTCATCTAAGTTGGAAGAGTTCCATTTGCCATCTGGCTGTAAATTAGTAGGCAAGCTATGATTGTAAATTACCAACCTTATGAAATGGGTTTTAAGGTAGATGACTGGGGGTTCTCCCCTCCCCACTAGATATTACTATTATTACTACATTCTGAAAGTCGCAAAAACTTTCCTGAAAATCTGTGTTCTGTGGAATATACCATGGGACACATGCTTCATGTAAGAAACGCCATCGAGGAGTATGACGCCTCTTGTGTGAACAGCATTTTCTTGTGAAAACAAAAAGTTGCTGCAGTGACAATTATGGGTGAGGCTTCCTGAAGGAGGGGCAAAAGAGTTTTGGGAGTGTGATGAATAAGGGACACTTGTTCTTTGGAAAGGTGAGGAAATAAGCTAGAGCCAGTGCACAGTCTGCATTCCTGTGAGGCAGTGGTGTCAGTTCCAGATTTGGTATCCTGTGCTGGCACCTAAGAAAAAATTTAGGTGAAAAAATGCAAGGGAAAATCAACTACAGACACCCCACTACAGTCACACTTTTGTATTAGACTGTAGAAGCTGCTTAGGGAATTATATTCTGGTGTCTTGTATGCAGGAGCTTAAGAACAATAACTTACAGCAAGTATCATGAAAGCTATTACCTTGATACACAGGGGAATATGTTAAGGATACAGTTTCAGCTTCAATCTCTGTTTTATGACTAATAGCTTAAACCACTTCTTCCTAGGCTGGCTGGCCGTGTTTAAGAAGTCAGATTTTAAAATTTTTTATTTATTTATTTTATGTATCTATTTTATTTAAAAGAGTTTCTGAACAATTTTTTTCTTGTTCCAATTTGCAGCATTACTTTACTGTTCTTTTTGGCCATGAAGGGCAGAAGCCACTGGAGCTCCGTTGCGAGGATGAAGTTGATGGCGACGAATGGGTAGAAGCTATTCACCAAGCTAGGTATGAAACCTGATTTTTAATCTTCAGCTCCACTTTATTGTAAATAAATTGATAATGATTTGAAAACCTAAATTCACTCTCTAAACAGTGCGTTAGATGTGTTCTGCTGCTTGGGTATGTTACAGAAAAAAATGCCTTCATCATTTATGCTTATATCACTGTATTTTATCATTCACAAGTGATTGTGTTCCAACTGAAATTAGTTCAAGAAGAATTACTGGAAACAACCCCTAGGATTAGTCCTCTGTTAGAAGCGAAGTATGTTATATGAATGAAGAAATAAGTGGTATGCCAAATGATTAAATGAATGTTTCTTAAAAAGCTCTTTTATAGGAATAAATGTAAGAAAGAAGAGGTCAAACCATTATGATGATAAAGTGTAACAAATAAAATTTTGATTTCAAAACTGAGGTCCTGAGCAGCAATCAGTCTTGTGAAAAGGGATGTGATAGGACTTCCAGCCATGCAGTAATCTTTCCCTGAGAAAAGGCCTGTGTGGCAAATGGGCAAGGTTTACAGTATAATCTAAATGAAAATCGTCTCACAGAAAGTTTGTCAAATGGTTTGTGGAGGCAAATGTCTTTGCTGAAATGCACTTTCTCCAGCCTCGTCTCATAGACACTCACCTCAGCTAATCTACAGTGCCATGGTAACGCACAAGGAACTAGGCAGTTTCTGAGTTGCTTAAGACGTGAGCCACGTAAACAGAAGTGATTTTGCTTTATAACTAAAAATGAACACCGCCAGATAGTCGTTTTTAATTTAGAACTTGTGACATGAGGCCCTGAAGCTGCAGGTTTTGTGTCTCCTGGGCATCCAGTCTTTGGATCTGCATCCTCTTCTTAGTGTTGGTACCTAACTGAATGGGGTCTCATCCTTTTTTGGAAAGCACCTGCTGGGTTGTGGTATTAGGTGAACCACATTTTGCACGGTAGCCCTCTGGGTGAACACATTATTTCAGGTCTTGAGAAGCTATGAGGATCTGAACTCTCAGCCCATCCTGGGAAAGCATGTTCACCAGCGGGTGTTCCCACGTTGCTCGGGGAGGAGGATAGGAGGGAGATCTTCACCTTGTCTCTGAATCTGGGTCAAGTTCTTTTGTGGAGTATGACTGAAAGCAAGTGAAGAAAGGAGCAGGGCTTTTTGTCTTGTCGTAAGGGCATTCAGGGGAAGCAGGATCCTACAGTTCCCTCTTCTCAGGATAATTTTCTTCTTTTCCGTTGCCTGGTGTAAAAGGCACGTGAGCAAGAAGAGCTACATAACACTGAGTGAAAATTTCTCTCTGGGTAGGTAGTTCGGTCCATAAATGTATCACACATGAATTTTCAAGGCAGAACTTAACATAAAATGAACCCAGTGTTTAACAACACACAGTTGAAAATACTGAGAACTTAAACTTGCTAAGAAGTTAGTTGTGAGGTTCAAGGTTGGGGTGGCTGAATTTTCACTCCACCAGAAAGTGATCACTGCAGCCTTCAGAAGACAACTGGGTCTCAGTTGTGAGCAAGGTCATTCCTTTTATCTCTGTCCCTTTTTCTATTTGACTTTTTTACCTTTATTTGTGCCTATCTGAAATGACAGTCCTAATAATACTGAACTATGGACACCACTGTGAGGGATATTCTCAGGGCCCTATATAATTTGGGGGATTTTCTTAATCTACTTTTCTGCATAGGTCTCTAAATTTGTTGGGGAAATTTCCCAGAGACTTGGGACATGGCTTTTCTTGTTCTGCTGTTCTTTTCTTGAGCAAAATATCAACAAGTGACAAAAAAAAATATCTGGAATTTAGTTGCTAAACGTAGACTGTTTTACACTACTGTGATCACTTCATTGTTCTGATGCTTTTCTACTACACTGGAAGCTGCTTTTGTTTGCTTTACGTTGTGTCTAGCAAACAACTTGGACTTGCATAATTAGTTACTTAACCTTTGGGTCTTTTAACAAAGATACATAATAAACAAGTGAAAATAATAGTTTTAACCTATTGCATAAGATTTTTCTGGCCAACTTAATTAACAAAATGGGACAAATTTGCTTCAGGGATTAATTTTGCCTGCATCATGATTTAGACTTTTTTCCTTGAGTTTGTCTGTACTTTTGACAAATGGGACAAGCTTTGGCAACTTCTTCAGTGTCACTGTTCATTTGAGGCTAGCCTACGATATTTCTAACCCATCTCTCAGGTTTTTGTTTTGAACTGCTAAATGAATTTTTGTGTAGCCCTTTGGAGATACTTTTTTTGTAGTATCTCAAGTGTCTTAGGTTAAAATTTTAGGAGGTATTGAGGACATTATCCCTATCCTTAAATTAAAAACAGTCCTGAGAACATCTTGTTCTGTGTGACTACGTTGGCATTTGTGAAATTGAAATATTTAATTGCTTTCTGGAGGGTCTCATCCTCATGAGTAGCTATGGTAATCCATGTTTTAGCTGAGACAGAGTAGTTGAGGGTTTTTTTCTATTTTCTTTTTTTTATCCCTTTTCTTAGATTGACGTATACAAAATCTAATTTTGGATTGTTTTTCATGACTTTTTGCCAAATGCATGTTTGCAGCCATCAAAATCTCTTTCATGTTTTATTTATTTTGCAAGTTATAAACAGACTGTTGAAAAAATAACACGATCTCACAGCACCATGTCCCATTCTGGATAAATAGGTATTTTATTTGGATGCCAGTTTATAACTATGGGATTTTCTTCTGTGGCATTGTCCATTGTTTCTTGGAAGATTTCACTGTGGGTGGGACGTGGGGTACTGTGCACACTCTTTGAGAGCTTATAGTCTCTTGCCTGCTATGGCTGGATGCTGCATTGCTCATGTTCCTGTCCCAAGTGCCCTCTCCTCATGTGAGAGAGATTGTTTGGCTTGTGAGATTGCAATGGGAGGGGCAATTAAGTATATTTTAATGGGACTCCATTATAAGCTCCACATGCATGCCTACTTTCCCTCTCTTCCCATTAATTCTCAGTGTTTTGAGTTCTCGCTAGAGTGCAAGGTGGCAGAGTAAGGTTTGATTCTTCTGAGTTACATATCTGGGCCGGAGGATTTATTCCTGCAAATCCCAACTCCTGCATCAGTGGCTGTGTGTAGAAGTCCTGTTTTGGGCTTTGTTCCAGACCTCAGTCTCTTACAAAAAAGTCTGTTTCACCCTCAATACACTATGGTGGACTTTCCACCTTCTCTTAGAAATTCTTCTAAGGTTTTATTTTTTTTTTGCATTTAACTCAAAAGCTTTTATGCTTCTTTTTTAAAATGTGGATGCAATACTCATCAAATTTCTCAGCCGGTTCTACTTTAGTTTATTGGAAAGTCTTAAATTAAGTGCTTCAGGCTGTAGTTTTCATGTATGCTTTAGTCCTGCAAAAGCCCACATTGCTGCTGAGGGAAGAAGCTGTCTTTCTCATAGGAAAGCCTTTCATTCCCATACCTTTACCATCCCTCCTCTCATTCAGGCACAAGTGTGAACTTAATTGGGAAACTGATTTGCACTAAAAGGAATTACATTTTGTGTATTTTTTGCCATTTTGGTTTTAATGCATGCCATTCCTCTGGGTCTATTTGCTGCACATCCAAGCAGCACGCCTGGGTTCACTGTGCAAGGGAGAGGGAAGTGCATGGTGCATGGGTGGGATGCGGGAGAGCACGAGTGTTATGTGGGGGGGGAACATGGGAGTGCTTCTTTCAGCTAGGTCACTGTTTAAAGCGTATGATGAACTACTGCCCTCCAACTGGCAATTTAAAAAAAAAAAGAGAAAAGAAAAAAAAAGAGGCTTTCTCTCAGATTTGTTGGCACACTTTGCTTGCTAATGCATGGTGTATTTCACAGAGTATTTTGCAGGCAGTTGTAAGCTCAGTATGGTAGCTCAGAGCTGCCTGGAAGCTCGGAGCAAATGCCTTGCTACTTATGCCTTGCTGTTGGAGAAACTGTATTAGCTGAGGCTTGGTGCTATAATGACCACAATTTTGTAGTTTCCAGTGGGCTGGGAATGAGGCAGAGAGAATTTGAGTAATGCTGAAAACATGGGCAAAGCAATTTCATGTCTGCCTGCCAAATAATGTCTAGCTAGATCCACGGGCCAAAGTGGTAGGGGTTGCCAGCGCCGCTGGCTTGATAGAAGTGAGTCTGTGACTGCTCACTGTACCCAGGATGAACCAGAAGTGAGCCTGGGCGTGTAATGCCAATGCAAACGAACACACATATGTACATACAAACACAGCTGGCTGCACGGATCAGCACAGACAGAAAAGTTCAACTCTCACGCAGGCACAGACAGCACCAGCTGCCTCATCCTCTTCACGTCTCTGACTGATCAGGGTGAAGGTATGTTAGTGGAAAAATATGTATGGTACATATATACAGTATGGGCCCTTCCAGTATATAGTCTAGCCATGCAGTCTTTCCAGGAGCTGGTCCTGGATCCTCCATCTCCTCAGTTGCAATTACAAGTGCCCACAGACCCTCTCCAGTTGCTGGTACTCAGTCACCGTCACTCACAGATATGCATGCATCCTCCCTTTCCCAGGACATGGTGGATCACCCAATAACTGGCCTACGACACTTGGTCTACCCCAGTAACTGGCCCTGGGCCCCATCTGATTCCAGTTACCTCACACACACATATGTGCACTGTGTATCCCGCATTCATTGGTGCACAGGTCCCCCCAGCCCTGTACACATGAACACACGCAGGGACCCAAACAGCATGGATCTCTCCCGTAACTGCCTTGCACACCCAGTCTAGCTGGCAAGTAGCCCTTGGATGTTCTTGTCTCCAGCTGTCACAGGCACACACATGCGTGCAAATGAGTTTCTCAGTGAACCTCCCAACCTCATGGTCTTCCTGGTAGCTGGGTTGGATCTCTGGTGCCCTCCAGGAGCCAAATCACAGTCTGTGGTGATCCAACCTGAACTTACTGCAGTGACTAATCCTACTCACCAGCTAGTCTGTCCAAGAGATTGGTGTGGTAGGTGTTTTCTAAAGGAACATTTGAAATCCCACCAGTCCTACTCTGTGGGCATAGTAGCTAGAAGTTCATAACAGCTCTGTGAAGCCTCAGCTTATGCAGCCAGGAGTGTTCCTTCCATTGTATTTGGTCTGGACTTCATGGCTGCTGTTGAATTCTGTCTCGGTTTTTCATAATGGGGTAGGGTGCCTTTCTGCTCTGGTTTGTTTGTAGGTGAATTCCTATAGTCACATTTTCCTGGAGAAAGGAGTGCCAGGACAATTGGAGCTGATGGTTTTAGTATGAATTGTGAGTCTTGATGACTAACACATTGGCTAGTAAGATGTGTTTTCAGGATTGTCTCATTCTCACACAAGAGGGTGGCATTCCCCTCCCCACACACCCATGCTCCTAGAGTAAGCCATTCCCCAACTGAAACGGATTGGGTGCATGAAACCTCTTGTGGTTGTTGGGACCACCCTTCCAAAGGACTCTCTATTCCAGTTTGGTTTTCCCCATTTCAATTAAAAGGATCTTGTTGTAAAAGTCATTTGGGGTGTGGACATCTCATGCTTCCCCATGTATCACCCAGTCCTACACCCACCCACCCACCCTCCAATCCCAGTTGCTATAGCTGTTTACCAGTCAAAGTGCCATTTCCCACCTATTTGACTGGAGATCAGCAGACACCTCTTCTGCAGCCTTTCTAAACAGTTGTCCCTGTGTGTCTGAAAGCCCATCTTAAATTTGTATCTTCTGATAAGCCTAAACCCTGGAACCCTCACAGCCATAGGTGTTCTTTGATATCCTGTATCATACAGGAGTTCACTGAAGGTTAATGGTACCTGTGTACAGGTGGTCTCCCAAGTCACCTTGGTTAGTCATAGGGATGGATTGCACAATTTCTATTGCAGCTTTTACAGTTTCCATCCCTAATGTGGCTGTTAATGTGCCATTAGACATTAAAACCTGTCTAGATGCTATTCCCTCTCTGTTAAGGAGTCCTATAGCTGCCTGGAGGTGGTTAGTATGGGCAGATGTAGGCAATTTCTTTTGCCTTCCAAACCCCCAGAGCCATACTGCCTGTTTTTCATAAAGAGTTGATTAGCTTGGTGATTTGATATGACCATAAGTAGTTCTGGCCAGGTCCAGTGCCTGGTTCTTTCAGCTGCCTGAGCCGCTTTGGTGCAGTTAACATGGAGTGATCCAATGCTGGTCTGAATTCAGTACAAAAATCAACTATATTTGCTGGTAGCACTGCTGGAGCCTTTATCCTGCTCTGCTACCACAACAAGGAGTCCCTAATAATGAGACACTCATTAAACTTTCTCCAGTTTTCCTGCATTTTCTGAGTATGTAAACTCTCACAGAGCCTAAATGATGCATCATTTTTCTCAGGACTTTCTTAATTTCTTCCTGTCTCCTTGTGGTAGGTAGTGGTCGATCAGAGTTTAAAGTTCTTGAAATACCTGGTTTGAGTTCTGTCTCCACAGATGATAGTAGGAAATAGGAATAGCCTCAGCTTTCAGGATGCTCTTTGAGCCTGACTACTTATTATCATAAATTTATAAAATTGCTTCTCTCAGTAAAATGTTAATACCAATTCACAGAAACCTGTGGTTCACAGCAGTTTCTTCTTTGTATTAAGTGATATCCAAGCCAGAGAACTAGATCTAGGCTGGGTGCTTACAAGTTGTTTTATGAATTTTTCATCTTCCTTTGACATTTGAACACTTTGGCACAATTTTCTTTAATAAAGGATTTTGTGTACCTGTGTAATCGAGTCAGTATTGAAACCCTGCCCTCTTGGAAGGCTTCTGGCATTGTGCTGGATATACAGGTTAGGACTTTAGTCATGGTGATCTTTAACTCATACATGCAGAGAGATGGATGAAAAGGGCTGTTGGAAGTATGTGAAGTTTATTCCAAAATCCTGTGATTTTCCTTTCCCAGAACAAGTAACAGTTTTGAGAAGGAGAGTGGATAGCCTATTCTAAGTTAGTGTAGGTGTACATAGGCTTTTCCAATTAACTCCTCTTCATACGGCTAATTATGGGAGTGAAGGAAGTGTTGTTTGGTTTCCAGGCTGAGACTTACATTTTAAACAGCCAAAGCCACTAACTCGGCAAAATACTCTAAGTACATCTGAAAAGAACAAAAAATTTCCAATCTTCCGTAGCAAAGTTCTTGTTCCCCAGTACAGCAAGCCGGTGGGAGTCTGGCTTAATGCATTTAAAGAAGCTGAAAAATCTAGATAAAATTTCTTCCCCAAAGGAAGAAAATAAAAATAAAAAAAAAAGTGGCAGAAAAGCATCATATATAATAGTAACTTGAGTCTTACATCAGCTCTGACTGAAGCTGCTGTTCACCCTTTGTGATTCTGTGTCATACTATTTTCCTCAGTCTTGAAAAAAAAGCAAAGCCAATCTGTCAAATTCTGTATTGGAAACATTTGGTAGCAAAAGTTTAAGAAAATTTTGAAAAGGATAAAGAGAAGAAAAGGTCTTGTCACCTATCTGGATCTGGTTTTAGGTAGAAGAGGCTACTCTTTGTATTGAATATAAATCAAGGTGGTGCTGCAGGCACTAAGGCATGCATTTTCTTATGTATGTTAAACATATTTTTATCTTTGTAACATCTTTCATCCTTGTAAAACAACTAGTGCTAACTGTGTTTCTAACTCAGACACTTTTTATCATGTGCAAATGCCTTTTAAGGTGCAAAGAGATTAAGTACTATGGTTTCTGAAAAAACAGGATTTTTGCAAAACAAAAAAGATTATTATTGAATAATTTTAAAGAAGTAAATCTCATACTTTTTTACTGTTTATTGCACAGATAAGATATATGGATTGCTTCGTGACAAACTATTGCAGTAGCTAAAATATGACAATAAATGCAATAGAATTAAATTAACTTCTTATTCTTTTTATAAGCTATTCAAGGAGGAAGAGCTTTTTCTTTATGACAGCTGTGGGAACTCATTCTTATTATTTTAAATTTAAGCTTGCTTTCCAGGCTAGGTGTTGAATTTAATAGCTATACTCAATATCAGCCCCCTCCAGTATATAACTGCACTAACACTGATTGAAATGGCGGTAAATACATACAAAAAAAAGATTAACTGGAGATGATGCACATTATTACATTTTTTAAAGCCTCACAGTATTTAATAGCAAATGTTTGTTTTTTCATGAGTGCTGTAACAAGTAGAAAAGAATTTAAGAGGAAAAGATGTGGAATCAAGAAATTCCTTCTGTCAAATCCTGTGCTAACTTGACAGTGGAAAAAGATAACAATAGTCAGCATTTTCAGTGACAGATCATAAAAATGTAAGCGATCCCTTGTCAAAGAATTACGGCTTCATTAGGGCTGTGTTTTGTGCAGTTTGGTCTTTATCTTGTAAAATTGTTTATCTCTCAGAGGAACAAGCTTCCTGAAACCTAGGTAGAGAGGCAGTGTTTGTCTGTAGATTTTGTAGATGTTGCATAAGAAGAAACCAATTTCTCCTTTACCTGAAGTTGGTACTAGTACTTCCAGCATGGGCTCTGACTGTGACACCTAATTGCACTATGGATACTGTCCCTTTTCAGGAGAACACAAATCAATGGCAGTTTTCTGTCCAAGAGCTAAAAGAAAGACTGATACCATAGTTCCTGTCACTAATTAGAATAAATGCATTTATTCTCAAACTGGCCTGAACAATAAAATAGGTGTTAGCAAACTAAAATAACAGTTATGACGGGAAAGAGATCTGACAGGTGGAGACAATTAGAAACAGTTCTGATGAAGTGCCAGATGCTCCCCCCAAGTCCTCCCAAAAGATGAAAAGAAAAGCAGCCTTTAAGATAAATAAAATAAATTGAACTAATAGAGTTCTTGGGCTTAGCCTGAAAATTAGAAACTCATAAAAAGATCAGTGCAATTATCTTGCTCTCAGTAACTGGATGCTGGGAAACTGCGTACTGCTAGTGCCTGTGTCTAAAAAAGATATTGAACACCATGAGGTTGGATGGTTTAGGATCAAGCTATTCATTATATATGAAACCAAACACACACAGTTTTGCAGGTTTCTCGTCACTGATGCAGTGTTTATTCTGTCAGTAACTTGTAAGGGGATATGGAAGACAATATTTGGCTATTTTTATTAACATAAATGTTTTCCCTTTTAGTTATTCAGACATCTTGATTGAAAGGGAGGTGTTAATGCAGAAGTACATTCACCTCGTCCAGATTGTAGAGACTGAAAAGATTGCAGCCAATCAGCTTCGACATCAGCTTGAAGATCAAGACACAGAAATCGAAAGACTTAAATCTGAGGTATGTGCCAGACCCATCAAGAAATCATTGAATTGTAACGTTTTGCTGTGTGCATTGCAATAATACTCAACATTTCTGTAATATTTGTGAAAATAATGGAACCCAGTAAGGTAATAGTCCCACTATGACCCATTGGCTAAATATTTTTCTTAGAAATATTGGGGACTATTAAACTAATTGGATTACTTTTTCATCAGAGATTTAAGATGACACATTGCTTTGCAGTATGGGTGCATCGATCGCATTATTTCCTACCTGTCTTCACACAAGGAGTTTGATCCTCAACACAAAATTTCTTTGGTTGTGGCAGTATTGAGAACTATTCCAAGCTGCTCTGTTTCACTGAATGTTAAAAATTTTGTTGCAGTTCTGAGCTGATAAAGTCTGAAAGGCACACTTGGTTTTGAGAGGAGAACTAGCACTCTTCTGGTCTTCCTCCGTCTGGATCAAGAGCCTCGCTGCTTTTCAGAGAACTGTGTTCATGTCCCTGTGACCAAATACATGCTTGCCATTCTGTGCAGCCTTAACAGGCTTGAAGAAGGGGAAAATATTTTTCTGTTAGTTCTGTAACTAAGAGTTTCATTGACTTGAGAAAGCATTTAATGAATGGTTGTTTTTGTCAGATAATAGCTCTCAATAAAACAAAAGAAAGAATGCGACCTTATCAAGGCAACCAGGAGGATGAGGATCCAGATATTAAAAAAATTAAAAAGGTAAGCATGCAGCCTTCTGTGCTTAAGAGGAGAAGGGTGTGATGGGGGGTGTACTTCTGTATTTTAGTCTGTCTAGTTTGGTCTTTGTTTATTTTCATTAAGTGCAGTCAAATAGCAAGACTCCTTTCGCCTCTACTTAAACCTCTTAAATTACATCAGCTTCCTGTGTTCCAGTGCCGTATTTATCCCATGGTGTATTTGTTTCTTAAGCATTCATTTGTACCTGCAAGGTTCTTAAAGAAGTTGCACATTGCATTCAACTGCTTGTAAAGATTGAAATTAAGTCATGGGCCTTTCCTGTGGGAATCATGTACCTAGTGACTTTATACTCCTTTCTTATAAAATGATTATGAAGATACAAGAAAATGACTTACGTTCTGTCACTGCAGCTGGAATACAAATATTGAAAACACTGAAAATGCAGAGAGCAGTTTTGGTTTAGGTTGTCAGCCGGTCTGTTTGATGGTGATTGTTTCCAGATCCTATGGCCAGTGTTTTTAATAACAGGGAATTCGTTCAATAAATGAAATTCATGCTTGAAGTTGTGGTCCTGTATGCGTCACCCTTATTCTCACAGTGTTTAGTCTCTTAAATTGCATAATATCCCTTATGGTATTTGGACTTAGTTTCTCACTTTCTCTGGGTCACGCAGTCTGAGTGAGGGTCAGCACTGAGCTGGTACCCTTGTGTGAATTTTCCTTTTCATGTTGATTAAGCATTGTAATAGCAGCTGGAAATGTCTCTTACAGTAGAAGGAGAACTCCATTTCTGTGTATAACTCACTGCATCCTACATCTTGATTGTTTTGACAACAGGGACCTTTTTTTAAAGTTGTTTATTCAGAGTAACCTGCTACCAGTGAGATTTTGTGTTTCTCTTTTACGATGAATGATCTTCACATCAAGATCAGGGCAAAGACATATTGAAATTTTCTATGGCCAGTTGTAGACCTTTTCTGTAACCTTTAATCCATTTGTAACTTCAGTGGATATTATGATTCAGTAGATTTTTCCATGACATAGAGATACCTTTAAAGAACGCCAAAAATGTGCTTTTTCTGGATAATAGTATTGCTGGCCTAGGTGTCTGGTACTAAGCAGTATATTGATACGTAGCTTTAAATACACGTGCTAAGTGTATTCAAACAGAAAGCAAACTGAATTTAACAATTATTTTAGAATTATGTCAATAATGATATTGAGTTTGTCTTGAAATGTGTTATCTGGAAGTGTTGCACAATACATTTGGGGGTATAAAATAAATGAGTAAGGGGAGGTAAAAGGAGTTAAAAAACCTGTGCAGTGTGTAGCACAGTTCTGCTGATAGGAAGAGTATATACAAAGGTACAACATTTGAACTTGCAGTAAGAGGTACCTTGATATGTATGTCATATCTTTCAATCAGTTTCCTGGCAACAAATATGACCAAGTGATTGTGGGAGTTTCATTAATAAACAGAAATATTAAAAAAATATAAATCAGAAACAATTAAAGATCAATGAGGGCAACAGATACATTTTTTTTTGACATAGGCATTTTATTTAGAGGGTTATTTCTACAATGAAGAGCTTATGATAAGTCGTGTAATGTTTGTTTCTCATTCTTCTTTTCTGCTTGGTCCATTTTTAGGTCCAGAGCTTTATGCGGGGCTGGTTATGCAGAAGAAAATGGAAAACTATTGTCCAAGATTATATTTGTTCTCCCCATGCAGAAAGTATGAGGAAAAGGAATCAGATAGTTTTTAACATGGTGGAGGCTGAATCTGAATATGTGCATCAACTTTATGTTCTTGTGAACTGTTTTCTGCGGCCCTTAAGAATGGCTGCAAGTTCAAAGAAGCCACCTATCAGTCACGATGATGTTAGTAGCATTTTCCTCAACAGGTATGGGGTTTTTGGTTTGCTTTTTTGGGGGTTTCTCTGGCCACTTGTTCTCATTCTGCTTCAGTTTACAATAGTGAGGTCTGGCACTTGTTTTTTTTTTTTTTTTCTCCGATGTAAGTAATGTCACTGAGGTAGACTATGTTTCCAGGGGTAAAAGGCAAGGTGCTGTTGGTGATACTGTTTGAAACCAGCTAGAGCTCTTTGCCTCCTTACGTTCTATTTCTTCCTCTGCTAAAGGAAGAAAATGACAAATTGTGCCTCTTAGGGCAGTTCTTATAATTTTTCTGTCACCTCTCCTGTTTCTTTTTGTCTTAAGAGAGCAAAATTGGACTTAGTGGCCTCATATGATCCAGATAAGACCCTGAGGATGAGTACATCAAATCTTCTATTTTCTGTTGTCCGCCTAAGGACCGTCCTTCCCTCTCACTTGTCTTTTCATATCCTACAAAAAAAGAATTATTCTTTGCATTAAGCATCCAAGTACTATTGTAATGAGTATGTATAAATAGGCCAGCAGGCATCTAACATTTAATACAGGATTGGGATTGCATCCAAGTCTGCCCCAAAGTTCTAAGAAACGGAACATGTTCCTTCAGTTATGAGACAGGTTTGCCTTTCATAGCTCATTCACGATCACTGTACTGTTTATGGTTTCTCTTACAACCGGGATGTCACCTCCTTCTGTTGACCTCATAAGCTAAAATACAATATTAAGGTTCATGTTACAGAAAAGTTGTAAGCTTCAAGTCTTAAACAGCAGCAAATGAGAATGTAGATGACTACCGCTGGCTTGAGGTTTCTGCATCTTAGTGGTCCTCTTAAACTACTGAATGCGTTGTCAAGGATATTCTTGGAAAACCTATTCATTAAACTGTGTTGAACGTGTTATTTAATAGGTGCTTCTATGTAAAAGAGCTAAACAGAATATGTATTCTACACCAAATACTACATATTTTTTACACATACTACACTAAAAATTTTAAACAATGCAATAAAAGGAAGCACTTACTTCCATAATAATAACCATCTTCTGTTTTTTCTAGCTAAGTGCAAAACATACTACTAAGCAGGAAGAGTTGTTTCTCTGTGCATTATTAATCAGAAAATAAAACCTGAATTGTCTTCTTGTTTGTTTAACTACTTGTTTTTCAGTGAAACAATCATGTTTCTTCATGAGATATTTCACCAAGGCTTAAAAGCAAGAATAGCTAATTGGCCTACCTTAATCCTAGGTAAGTTCCTGTATTTTCTCTAGGGGTAAAATGTTCATATTTATTTTTGAAATTACTTTTTTTTTTTTAAGACAGGACTTTTTCAAAGTCCTTTTTGAATGGAACGTGTTTCCAGAACTAATGCCACGAGATCTGTTATAGTGGGAGTCCCATGTGGGCAGTAATGACTGTCTTCCAGTCTGTGTATGAGAATGCCTCTGCCCTAAATATTGATTAGACATGGACTCATGAATTTTCAGTGATATTGTCTGATTATTAGCTAACAAGGACAACCATGTTTTGGCAGGTGGAAGAGCCGAGTTTAATGTTTCTAAAATCCCAGTATATTGGAAACAGAGCTGATTATAGTAATTCACTGTGATAGAACATAGT
This sequence comes from Charadrius vociferus, assembly GCF_000708025.1. Taxonomy (NCBI): domain Eukaryota; kingdom Metazoa; phylum Chordata; class Aves; order Charadriiformes; family Charadriidae; genus Charadrius; species Charadrius vociferus. Next base: position 5,628,477 of record NW_009648822.1, on the reverse strand, counting down.
AGTTTCTTTAAAGATATATTTCAAGAGATGGGTAGCTGGAAAAACAGCATTTCTTGACTTTTTCTATAGCTGACTTATTTGACATTCTGCTGCCAATGCTGAACATATATCAAGAATTTGTTCGGAATCACCAATACAGTCTACAAGTACTGGCAAACTGTAAGCAAAACAGAGATTTTGACAAACTCTTGAAGCAATATGAAGCCAACCCAGCATGTGAGGGGCGAATGCTGGAAACTTTCCTTACTTACCCCATGTTTCAGGTAGTCTCTGTGTATTTTTTGTGATTCTATGTTTTTAATGTTTGGTTGGTTCATTTTGAGTTACTGACATTACAGTTGATTGAAGATTCTTCTTGCTTAATTAAAAATACTCTCATGCAAATTAATTTAGTTATTTCATTATTATTCTGAAATTTAGTTATTTATTGTACTGAAATAACATTTATTTCGTTATTATACTGAAACTCTGCCTGTAGAGATCTTTTCTCCAACTATACTCGTTCATCTCTATTCAGAATCTTACATATGTTGAAGGAGAATGTGGGATGAGAACTAGCGCCAAAAGAAAAAAAAGCTGAGAAACAATTACTTGACTTCTGCCCGCTGCAGGATTATGAAGAAGCCCAGGGAGGGATAATGTAACTAGTATAGCAAGTTAGAGCAGCCACAAGCATTTTACAAGGGATGCATTTTGAAGCTTTCCTCCCACTTTGTTCTCCAGTGACTTGGTCTTTAGAAAATGAAAAATATATTGGAAAAATTTTGAAAACTTTATTTATCCTTCTGATATTTTGTCTTGATCTGCCTGGATTAATTATTTGCAACTGTTTTAAGAGGTCTGTGAAACACTGGTCTGACGATTTTGTGTCTTTTACATTTAACCTAACATTTTACTCATCAAGGGAATAGTAAACCCTCTCAGTTTGTTCAATTACTGGCAAACCCAGTAGAGTCAAAAAAAAAAGGGTGTGTCAGTGACATTTGTGTTAGTGCTAGTTATTTGTGTTAGCCTAAAGGGTCATTAGCACCTATAACAATACATTTTTTAGCTTTGAGCTTGTATACTTCCAAGGGATGGAGGATGTCATTGCTGATGACATTTCACTTCAGCATAATAAGAAGTCACGTCTCCTTCTACTAAGTAACTTTTATTCCATTAAGACAAGTTATACTGGTCGTGGTTAAAAGCCCTGAAACTGCTTTAAGTAATAATAAATGGAACAGGGTCCTTGTGCTACCCTGTGGACTTTAATAGTCAAATCCTGCATATTCTTCAATGTTCGGTAGAGCAACGTGAATTTGATCGGAATGCAAACAGGTCAGCCGTCATTTTCAGTCACAAGAAATTTAGATGCACATATCCTATAAAACTGAGGGAAGGTATATATGGATCTCTCAGGGAGTTTTGAAAGTTTTCTGTATGGGCACTTGGATAGTAGGATGAAACAATGAAATTTAATACAGTATTTGTGGCTGTCTCTGATCTGATCTTTTCCTTAAAATGTAGTAAGTGGATCTTGTGCTTCCTCAAGCTGGAAACACACCTATGTAGTGTCTATCACCCAAAAGTTCAGTATTTTCAGCAGTAGATATATTTAGAATGTATGAATAATAATTATCTGTGGATATTCATTTTAAAAAGGCTATGTTTGCAAAACTTTTCTAACCAAAGGTAATGGCTAATATTTAAGAAAAAGCTGTACTGGAATTATTCCTTTAAGGATTTACTGATTTTATACCTAATTTGTTTTAAGATTCCTAGATATATTATAACACTTCATGAACTTCTGGCTCACACACCACATGAACATGTTGAGCGAAAAAGCCTTGAATTTGCTAAATCTAAACTAGAAGAACTTTCAAGGTAAGATTTTTCTGCCTTATATTTTGATAATCTTGAATCAATGGTTTTGAAATGAAAAATTCTGTTTTCTTTATTTTGGTTTGGTTTTGTTCTTTTTTTAAAAAAAATCTTTTAAAGAAAAGGATCAAAACCAAACCCAAACAAAGATAATGAAAAATCCCAAAGTACCTCAACCTAATATTTTGGGTCTTCTATTTTTTTGAGGGCTAACATAAATCTACAAGTGTCTCCTTGTATTTTGGGTAGGGGATAATAGGATTTGCTATAGGAAACACCTACTCCTGGGTTATGACGTTTCTTTACGTAGAGAAATATATATATATTTTCACATTTTACAGAAAAAGAGCATTTCTGATACTCTGTGACAATGGGAATCAATCAGGGTCTTGAAAAGCACTGAGTTCTCAATCTGTTATAGTTATGTGCATTGATGAAATAACTGATTTTCACATATGTTTCAAATAATGCCAGAGCAACAGGAACTAAAGATATGTGTTGAGAACTGGGGCTCCCTGTAGAAAGCTGCAAAATGAAGCTCTTCCCTGAACTCCCAGTCCATTCTCAGATGTTCCCCTCTGTCAGCCCAGTACAAAATTTGGTTGTTGTCTCTGGGAAACACAGTTTTCTGCTATGAACAAAGAAATGGTGCATGAACTCCAGGTTATAAATCTCAAGTATCTGGAGTATTCACCAAAGATGTACTTGGAGAGTATTTAGTTGTACAAGAGGGATCACTTTATAGCTTTTGTTAATTGCATGCTCTTGACTGCTCAGTTTTCTTTTTCTGTTAAGGCAAAGTTTCTACCTTGTGCAAACTACCCATTAATTTGCAGCTTATAATTTTCTCCTTTTTGTCCTGCTGTATCTTTAACAGAGGGAGCTTTCTGAGTCAGATCACGCCGTACCACTTCTTCAACCTCTAACTTCTTAAAGAGCTGGGCAGGCAATATCTTTTTTAGAAATGTCTGTGTTTTACTCCTGTGGTGTTCAGCAAGTTTTGCCCTGTTCTGAGGCCATCTGAAGTAGAAAGAAGTAATGTCTCCTTTCCACTCAAGCAAAGCAGAGGATTTCTCTGGCCAGGGTTATGTGCACAGGCAGATCAATCAGCTTTGACTTGTTTCATATCATAAGTCAGAGTTCATTGCTGATCCAACTAATTCACCACTGGACATTCAGAATTGGAGGCTGAGACTGATTGATCCTCTTCTGCTCATAAGGCAGGCAGTATGGACCATAAATATACACTACTGTGACTCCTTACATCCCTTTAATGTAGTTCTGAGGGAAGAGGAGCTTTCAGATAGTGCAGACTGGTCCCAGTTTAGGAAAGTGTTATACATCACAACACTGTATGAACTTCTGGGTTGGTTTCAGCCTTGAAAATATCTTTATTTCTCTGTGTAAGGGGAGGATGGCTATGAAAAAAAAAAAGTGGAAGAAAGTAAGCGATGAGCTGTCAAGGCTGTGGTTGTTATAGGAATTAAAGGGGAAATAAATGGTACATTGCGGTGTAAACTGAAGCAAAGCAGAGTGGGAACCTAAAGTCATGGGCAGGGACTCTACGATGTGTTATCACCAATACAAAATGCTAGGAAACACTTCCAGGTTTGTGGCAGCCTAGTGTATTAAGGATCAAGAAGTGCTATTCTATCAGCTGTGAAAGGTTTTTAGCTTGGTGGCACCTGTCCGATGTGTTTAGGAATAGCCTAAATACGAGTCTGGGAAAATTGGTTCCACTGCTGAAAAAATGAAGTGATTGAAAAAATGATTTGAAAGGGAGGAAAAAAAGGCCAGAAACTTGCTCTAGAGCAATCATGTACCGCATGGGTATATCTGTTTCGCAGCAGGTGGCAAAGGACATCAGCTATCTTCTGTGTCTACCGTGTGTAAGTGCAAGTGAAAACAGACACATGAGGTGCAAGATGCATTTCGGGGAATTTAAAGTGCATTTTGTGTCTAACAGGGTGATGCATGATGAAGTGAGTGACACAGAAAACATCCGGAAGAATCTAGCCATAGAAAGAACAATAGTAGAAGGCTGTGATATATTACTAGATACCAGCCAGACTTTTATACGCCAAGGTAAGACATTCTTGTTTAAAGCTATGTACATAATAATGAAAAATTTTTATTAAAACCAGCAGGGTTGATGTTGCCGTCATTGGTCAGGTCACCACACTGGGCACAGCTAACGTCCTAAGACTATTCATGGTCTGTGGAGGGTAAGTCACAAAATGCCCTGATGACAACTAATTCTGGGCTGTAACTGAACCCCACTTCTATGCCGTTTTCTTCAGGAACCACGAAAAACAGCAGCACATGAATGGTAAAGCACCCTTGGGACAGTAATGTACATTTTGCCTGGACTGTGATCTTCAAAGGGATGGAAACTACCTTCAGTTCCACAGAGACCAGGGCTGCTTGGCCAGTTAACATGGCAGTCCCAGCCGACACCAACATTTGGACAAAAGGGCAGGGGAAATTTGAAACTTTGTCACTGATGAAGTGATTGCTAGGGAGGAAAAGAGCTGTCAGTTGTTCCCATTTTTCTCGGTGCTTTGGAAACCTCTCAAATTGATAGTGCGAGCATAGATATAATACCTGAACATTCTCACTTTGCCTCTCGAGAGATGCATTTTTGGGCTTTAGTAGAAGTTCAAGATAGATACAGAAAGCACTTCTGCAAGAAGTCCTGAAGAAAAGGCATCCTATTCTGCCAGGAATGTAGGACTACTTCTAAAATAAGAGTTAGCAAAACAAAAGGGGAAGAGCCATACTGTATTCGTTTCTGTCATTCTTGGGGTTTTGGAAATTCCTTCTATTGAAACTTAGTTATAGCAGAGGTGGAGTTTGTTGTTAAGTTCCACAAAATAGTGATAAAGTAACTTTTCCATTTAATGTGTCGCATTTTACCAGGAACTGCAAACTGGTTGCAGTTCTCACTGGGTGGGTTTTACTTTAATGTTAAACCAGAAAATGTGAAAACTTTGTAACTGAAGCTTATTTTCCTCCCATTTATGTAATAATTTACTTCTGGATCTTGTAAAACAAATTAGTGGGTTTGTATACACTACCTACAAATCTGCAGTGTAGGATTTAACTGCATAAAAACTTCTTTGTGTCCGAAAAGTGTCAAATGTATTTAGGAAAGGTTAGGAATGTAATTTAGGTGCATCCCTTTGTGACACCTTTTCTAGAGAGCCTCAGCAGAACATTTGGTATTTAATAGAGCCATATACAGAGCTAGTAATTAATAGGCTTTGTGTACATTTTGAAATCCATTCTGTAGCATTTCTGTAGTCATGTGGCCAAACTATGAAGCATTCTGTAATAACTTCCAAGATTGTTTTTACACCAGTCACGATTAAATTACTTGATTCTTCATTAAATATGTGGATTTGTTGTAACTGAGGTATTTAAAGAGTTATGAATATGACTTTGCCAAAAATATAAAGCCGTTGTGTTGGATTCACAGAAAAAAAAGTATAGGCCTGTGATTATCCTAGATTGACTTGTACCATACAGTTTAATGATATTTTTGAAATTTTTTTTCAAGATGATTACAATATTTTGCATTTATTTATTTATTGGGGGTTTGCCCCTTAAGATTGGCTGGTATTATTTTGTCTGGGTATGCAGTGTTTCATCAGTAGAGCTTATTATTTTTTCTGTGAGAATCAGTCTGAAAAAGATTACTATTGGAGTGTTAGACCCGGGTCAAACCCATAGTTTAAGTATATGAAATTCAGATTTACTTCTGGGCATACAGAAAATGACAGTGGACAAGACTGTGTGTTACAGAAGGCTGTATCACCGTTTAACTTTTGAAACATCCACTGCATGTGATTTCGTGTAAGTGCAGAAATCTGAGCAGAGCTACTGAAGTAACACAGAGCCCATTTTCCTTTCATATCTGACAGAAGGGTCACTTTGACAGTGATGTCCATCTTCTCTAATTTCAATTAGGCTTCTATTCTTTGTGTTGATCAGTGTAGATGAGTACAGGAAACCTCTTCTCAGCTTAAAAAAAAAGAGAGAGGTGCCTTTACCTTTGTTCAGACTTTTTCTGTGATGGTTAATTACAAATTTGCCATATGTTATATACTTTACTTTTCTACGAAGAGATTGATTCTGTTGAGGTATACAAGTTGAGTACATAGGACTTATCTCTGACAGTGCTTTGCGCTGTAGATCGTGGATCCCCCTTCAGGTTTCTTGGGATCTGCTTTTCTCTGTCTCTTGCTTAGATAGAGACTTTATGGTCAGGGACACTGTTAGTAATGGCAGATGATTAAGGAACATTTTTGTTAAAAGTCTAAAGGAAACATGGGGAGTCAGTCTGCAATTCAGCATTGGCTGACACCCAGACAACTGGCCATCTCGAGGCTCTTTAGATGCTTCTGAACACTCTGTGCGATCATCCTGCATCAGCTGCTATGAATTTACCTCTACTGGTAAATATATCACAATTACAAAATCATGGAACAGTTGAGGTTGGAATGGACTTCCGGAAATTATCCAATCCAATCTCACCTGCTCAAAGCAGCATCAGCGGGAGCAAGTTGCTTTTCACCATGTCCAGACATGTTTCAGCTGTTTCCAAGGATGGAGGTTTCACAGCTTCTCTAAATGAGCAACCGGTTCCAGTGTTTGCTATCCTTACTGTAAAATTAAAACACCTCCAGAATGGAGAAAGTCAAACTGAATTTGTAATCAGGCAGTTACTTGTAGGCTATTTTTTTTTTTTTTATTTAAATACAACCTTTGGTATTTCTTGGATCGAACAAAGGCTAATAGAGTGACTATTCTGGTAGCATTGAAGTCCTGAAAGTGCTTAGGTCTGTAGCTGGATAAAAATTCCTGAGATTACACTGATTGTCCAAACTATACTATTAACAAATGTTCTAAAATTAGCCTCACTTGCTCATTGCAACTGTACATTGGCCAATTGTGACCATTTTTTTTCCTTAAGAGGAAATCTGTAGTAGAATGGATGGTGGGCAAATGCCTGGTTTCATTAATCACAAAAGCTTGATGGGAATGCAGTTTGATGTCAGCCATGCAGCACATATAGGAGATGTGTTTCTCTCTGTACATATTGAGTATCAAAGACAGATAAGGCAGTCTGTCTTTTCTGCATTTGAAAAATCTGGTTTATTTTGATTTACCTTATTAAATGATAACATTTCAGCTCCATACAAGAACACCATTTAACCTTCAGCCCACTTTAAGAGAACAGAATATTGAATTCCTGAGGGCATTCTAATGCAAATAAATAAAAATAAAATAAAAGCTACCCATAATGCTGTAAGTGTATCATATTTATAGATACTATTGTTCTAAGAAGCAAAGCAGAAAGAAAACGTACAGGTTGAATATTGTTACCCTAAATGTGTAGAGGGAATTTCAGGAGAAAAATGACACTGAGAATTTTGTGATGGGAAGTTGCATAGGGATTGTTTTGTACACACTGCTTGGCCTTGCAATGAGACCTAGGGGGCAGCTGATGCAACAAGGAAAAATCACCATTCCAACACATGGGAATGATCTTCCTGTCTTTCACGGTTGAGGCAGGTAGGCTGTTTTGTCCAGGGGAAATGTAAAACAACCAATGAGTATTTATGGATTTTGGTCAGAATTTAAGTGAACCTAAGTTGAGAGGGGAAACCTAAAAAATGTTCCAGACCTTTGCAAATTTCTAGAGTGTAACTTTACTCCACTGTTTTGTTGCCGTGACACAAATCTCGTTGTACACATTTAGTTGAAATTGAATTGACTGTCAAAGAACACTGTTCTGTTGCGGATTTACTGTGTATATTTTGCTATGGTAGACAGAGTAAATTTCAAATATATTAGTAACTTAAGGCTAATTAAACATGTAGAAGGAGCTAAGTGTAGAAAAATGTAGATTAAAAGTAGCTTTTCCAGTTACCTTAATTTCTCTGTTTGTTAGTTTAAGACTGTGTATGTGAACTTTAAATGAGATAATTTTTTTGACAATGTAGATAAGAATTGCTAATGTAATATTTCAAGGATAATTGTTTCAGGCTTGCATTGTGTCAAGGGCTGCCGCTAGTTTGAGCTTTGATATAGCTATGCTAGTCCAGTATCTTCTTGCCTCTGAAAGAGGCAGGCCAATATCTATCCCCTCATGCTTCTTCTGCTGCTGCTACTGCCTTTGCATCGTCACTGGTGCTTTTTTGACCTTGCGGTGAGGCATATCAGCAAGTTACGTCATCTACTTCTTTATAGCATTAGTTTCCTGCTGGTTTAGCGCTATTAGCTAGCTAATGTTGGAATAAGATGAGAGCCAGTGTGTAAGGGTGATAGTAAGTATAGATGTGTGGGAATGAGATTAGGAGGTCTCTTGGCTGCCCTGTCTGGTAACAGCAAGTGGTATCATAAAATCCTTCCCTTTCATATATAGAGGAGTTGCACTTCATCACCAAATTTAACTCCAGATCCAAATTCGGAAGTGATACACATGGTGATACCAATCTGGAAAAGGTGGTCAGAGACTGGTTTTGAGGTATGAAATGGCAGAGAAGCAAAGCTGTCCCCAGTCTGGAGTTCTGCAGAGCACAAATTCAGACTTATGTAACCAGGTTCAATTTAGTTCACAAGTGTTTTACTGGTAACAGGTTTTAGATGAGCTGTGGAGCACTGAAAATCATGCAGTATAAGATAAGAAGAAGAAATGGGCTTCATTTCCATCTCTCTTGCACACAGGCAAACACACGTACACAAACTCTTTTCTCCAAAACCTGTTCTTTTCACCCTTTGTCTCTTTGACTTCTAAGTCATGTATCTTTTGCAAGTCTAGCAGCTATCCAAAGTGCAGTTGGCTGTTCAGCTTCATTTTCTAATCAATGTGAATTTGCCCAAGATCTAATACTGTGATGTGCTTAAGTATTAGTCTAGACTATACTTGCCTGAGTCTATTTATCATAAAAAACAAAGTGAACTTGTGCAAAAAAAGATGATCAACTCATGCTTAAAACATATGCTGATGTATATTGATACTTACTAGAATGAAAAGTTGCATTAATAAGTATCATAATATTCAATGCATTAACACTTTAAACAGTGCCTACTAAATATTACTGTAGTACAGTAAATTTTGCATCTTTATTATCAGGTTCCCTTATTCAAGTCCCTTCAGTTGAGAGGGGAAAACTTAGCAAAGTTCGTCTAGGATCATTATCTTTGAAGAAAGAAGGAGAAAGGCAGTGCTTCTTATTTACAAAACATTTTTTAATTTGTACAAGAAGTTCAGGAGGAAAACTGCATCTTCTCAAGGTACAAACTTTACATTATGACTCAACTTACAAAATGAAAACATGGCTTCAGTGAAATTTCAGTATTTCATTATTTTATGGCTTTAATCTCAGATTTGCATGTGTTGTGATAAACAGAAGTGAGGTGATGCACAGTAGTTAATGCTTTGTCCTCTCATTGCAAATAATAGAGTTCAGCCAAAGTTCTTACGAACTACATTTTTTTTTCTAGAACTATGCAATTCTAATAAGTTGGGGGTTAGAAACAAGACATTGGTGTATCTATTTGTATAAGCTAGCGCTGATGTGAGTCAGTTTTCAGTACATAAATCAGCCAGTACAACCCCATGGAATTACCAAAGGATATTTTCCTGAGCTCTAATAGAATTAATTTAAAAAGTTGCTTTTGTTTTCCTGAGCAGCACTGAAATCTCTTCTAAGAACACTCTAGTTATGTTTGTTGAGAATCAGGGTTTCATAGTGTTGGCTTTTGAATAAGGAGATGTCGGTAGTTTACATAGTGGATTATGTCGAACAGAATTTTAATTTGACAAAGACATTGCTGAGAGGTTATTAAGACTGTATGCTTTCTCACTTTGCACCCTTTAAGTAGTTCAAGTATTTTGCAAAGTAAATAGAGTATAACTGAACCTTTAAAAAAATCTTGTATGCATTTGATTTAAATTCAGGACAAGGTGAAATTCTAGTTACCTTTTTTGAAATTTGTGTATAAGCCATTAAGTGAGATAAATTATAGTGTAAAAAGGAAAGAAATTTTGTATATTTGGCTATATTGTTGATTTCTTGGATTAAGAAAAAAGCTATATTTCATCTATCTGGGTTTAGTTCTTGAGCAAAAATATGCATCATGAAATTGATGTATCTTCCTAAGAGCTCTGAATAATGTAAAATCTCATGGTACGGTATAACAGAGTTTAAAAATTACTATAATGACAAATGCGAATGAATGTCAAAATTTGTGAAAAATGTGCTTTGTTTTCATAGACAGGAGGTGTTCTGTCTTTAATAGAGTGCACACTGATCGAGGAGACAGACGTGAGTGATGATGATTGTAAGTTAAATTCAGCTGTTTGTAGTAATTACAGTTTCTAGTTTCTTAAAATTGGTACACTGTTTATTTTTCATAAGAGCAAATTGGTATTTTCTCCCCTTTCATGAAACCAGACGAATCCAGCATTAAAATGATTCAGTAGAATAGACGTTTTAATAATGGGCATGCTTGGCTTGGAGAAGCGTTTGTTTTGTCATGTTTATTTTTGATGTTAACATCCCACATAGGATTTTCAAGTAGACTGGCTGAAGGAATGTGATAAATTATTTGCTGACTTTCGTATACAACTTCACCCAGAGGATCTTGGAAAAAAAAAAAAAATCCTTAAAAGAAGCAGATAATTGGGTTTTATAAATACATGGGGGTTGAGTGAATTGGCAGAATTAGTGGAAAGTTTTTGTCTTGGACTGCCTACAAATCTTGACTTCAAGCTTGTTAAAATGAAATAACAAAACACATTCCCAAGCTGATTTTATTGTTACTCATTTTGGCTTCCATCCTGCAGTTTTAGGCAAGTTTTGCATTTGAATTGTGAAAGTAGTTTCATTCATTTCGGTATGGTTCTAGTATGCTGAGAGTATATCAGCGTAGAAGTGTTAGAAGGACTTTAGCCTTATTTAGAATCTTTAAAAGTAATGTATATCGACTCCACTATTGCATGTTTGCAGGTTTGTTTTTTTTTTATTTGGTGTATGTGAAAAACACAATGAGTTTTGGATCCCCAATTGGATTTGCTCTTTGTCAGAGAGATGTTTTAAAGTAACTTCCATACTGAATGAAACCATTATTTTCTTTGTCTTATTGTCTGAAGTCTCACATTTTGACTTTTTTCCCCCTCTCTGGCTGTAAAGCAAAAGGTTCTGGACAGGTGTTTGGACACCTTGATTTCAAGCTTGTAGTTGAACCTACGGATGCTCCTCCTTTCACTGTTGTCCTTTTAGCCCCATCACGACAGGAGAAAGCTGCATGGACAAGTGATATAAGTCAGGTAGCTTAATGCATTCTTTATCTTGTTTCTATTGAGATATTATTCTGTATTTCTGAAAACTAATTCAAGAGAAGGATGTTGATTTCTTGAGGGCTGATTTGCTGTGATATATACGAAAAACCCTTAGCGTTACCTGCTTTCCCAAAATTCAGTCTTAGCATTTGAGTCATCAGTGAAACGTGTTTCTCAATGAGACCGACAGGATATAAAATACAAAACTGCCAGTTGACAAACATGATGCTAATACTAGCCATTCCTATGTATAAGGAGAGACTATCCAGATATGTATTTTGGTTTAAGAAGAAGAACAGCACTTGTTTGTTCATAACTTTCAGTTTGTTCATAACAGATCAAAAAACACCGAGAGTCCTGAGAGTGATGATGATACCATATCACATAAGTAATCACATCCCATGCAGTGAGAAAAGGAGATAAACTCCATTTTTCACCAAAAAGAATACTAACAAACCATTACAAATAATTACTAAGCATTCTGATGTTGTGCAGGAACTTTCTTTATTATGAATGAAGAAGAATAGTATTTTACAATACTTTAAAGTCAGGGATAAATTTTTTTTTTTTTTTTTTTTTTTTAGTGCTTTTGGCTTAAAACATAGTAGACAAACTTTTATCAGAATCTATTGTGGGGAAAGAAGTTGAATGCACTATGAAAAATCTGAACTTTCAACTAACCAGATCTTAATTAAGGCTATTGCTATTTTAGTTTATGCATGCAACCAACAGGGACATAGATTACTTACAGTTCTGAATTTGAGTCCTATCCTCTATTAGTTTCAAGAGAAATAGTTGATTAGACAAATGTCAGCATGGAATTTGATGGATTTGGAAAGATGCTGCCATTGCTGGCAACATCTCCAGATGAATTATCATCACAATGAGTAGAAATTGCTTAAAAAAGAGTATTCTGAGTTACTTTCTTCTGGACTAACTTTTTTAAAGCAACAAAAATACAAAGAAGAAAGTCTCAAAATATGGTATGAGCTGCAACTCAGTGCATGCAGATCTTACAGACAGACCTGGCTGGAGAATTTTTTACAAAATTGATTTTCAGTGAATTATGTTGTTCCATTGACACGTAAAAGTATTGGAATTATTTGCTGGGGAAGAAAGACTGGAGGAAAGGCCTGGAACATGGTACACCCAGGAACAAGTCCATTCTTAGCCTAAATAATAATAAATTTAAATGAAAAAGTCATCTGCAGTCCATGTAGACTAGAGATCAGAGTTTGGGTCTGCCTCCAAAAGTCAAGTCTTCTCCTGCAAACCGCTCCAGCTCCAAACAATGCTACTATGGTGTTCGGGGAAGAGCTGAAAAGCTCCACAGCTGACTTGAGAGATACGTGTCCACAAAGCTTGGAAGTATCTTAGCAAGGCAGAGGTAAACATGAGTAGCTGCATACAGCCAAGAGAGCAAAGGGTTGGCGACACTGCCAGAGAAACAGAAGGCTTTCTCCCTTGATCCCTCTTTGAGGAAGGGGCGATCTCCCAGCTTTTGAAGACAAAAATGTTCTGAAGAGATATGGGGCCAAGCTTATAAGTGAAGGCCTGAGAAAACTGAGATCTATTAGCATGGTGAGGCTGAAAAAGCTTCTCCAGCTGTACAAAGGAAGGGAAGCAAGAGATGCTGAGGGGATAAGCAGCAGCTAGAAAGAAAAAAGGGAGTAAGAAGGGTCACAAGATGCTGTGCAGACTGCATGGGCATTTGGGGCATAAACTGGTACGGTTGTTTACAAATAGCAATCATGTTAGTTGACTTAGTGCTTGTAGTGCTTATAGTGCATCTGGAGAGCCAGAAAGAAGAAAATCATGCAAGAAGCATGCCCCCTGCCTTCTGCTGGAGAAAGAAAATTTGGGGTGAAAATTTGGATAACGCATGAGAACTTCTAAACAATTGAGACCACTGGTCTCTTGAAAACCAAATTGTGTTTCTGACTGAGCCCATTGCCAGCAGAAATATTGCCATAAAAAATTACTGAATCGCCTGCCCAGAAGCATTTTTTTCTTTAAAACCCTAGCTACCACCCTCAAGGAGAACATAGGAACTATGCTAACAAAAAGTGCATGTAAAAAGTATTGTTTTAGTAAATATGTGTTCTTCTATGTTTGCAAATAAAAAAAGTATACATGCAGTTGCTGTTCACTCACAGCATTAGTCTTGGTGTCCAGAATTCTGCATGTTATTAAATGATATGTACATAATACACGTAAGTCATATTTGTCTATATGCTCCTAGTGAGGCCTCTTGAATTTCTCTTTCATGCAAACCATGCACTTCTTATGAAAAATGCTTGGTTTTTGTTGATGCTGAAGAAGCCTCCCCTCTTCTAGTTTGAACTTGTCCTTTGGCCCTAGATCCCCATTACACTTATTCTTTAGCTAGAATGATAGTGTCTGTCAGGGAGGTGATGAACGCCAGGCCTGTGCAGACTGAGGATAACAGCGCTGAATTGCCTCGGACAGTTTATGATTGGTGCTAAGGGCTTCCCTGCAGCAATTAAAATTCACAGGGGGGAAATTATGTATTTTTATTAGCTGTGTTTTTCTCAGTTCTTTTAGGTAACAATTTGGTAAAATCATAATGTGAATTCTTACAACTGTACTTTTCAAATAATCTTAAATCCCTGAATTTAAAAACACTTATAGCTGCATAGATTGTATTTTAAATATATATCTACATAGATATATTTTAAACCTGAAGAGGCCTCTGATTATCTTGTTTTACCAATCTAACATCAGTCATTATTTTGGTATGAGATGTTCCAAAGTCAGCAGGCTGTTTTTATCCTTGAAGTCAAGGTAAATGTATATGATAATTTTGGAAACTCCTCTTTATTGATGTAAAGAAATAATGGATTTATGTGTATATATATGTATATGTATGATACTTGATGAATAAAACTAGAAAATATTATAAAATCAAGAGCGCTGTAGTGCTAGGTAGCAGGTACTTGTTGCAGACTGTATAAGCCTGATCCACTGGCAGACTCTCTGCTGACCTACAAGAGCAAGACTTTTGGTGCTGTTATCTATATATTATACTGTATAAAAGTACAAACCAGAAGATAATGGTGTACAAATGGCTTCAAGCTACCTCTGTGTGCCACCAACACTGAGCTGGTTTGAGGCTTGAAGAACAGCTTGCGCACCTCTAGTTTGTAGACTTCTGCTGACCACAGGACAGCCTGTAATTTCTGAAGTAATATGTGCTGCAACCATGCCCCAGAAGTGTCTTTCCAGCTTCTAATACCAAGCCCAAAACATTTATACAAGAGTTTGCAAGGAACTCCTGGGACAGCATCTTCATATCTATGTTTCATGGTAACAGCACCACTTGAATTTGTTTTTACGAGTGTGTTTCTAGAAACTTTATATTTCTTTTTGGTCTTTTTGCACAGTGTAAAGGTTAAGGTATTAGTGTATCTTTTTGTATATAAAGTATTCTGACTTTCTTGCAGTATTGATTTCTCCAGCTTAACAATCATTCAGTAAATGCTAGAGATATTTTATTTTGTTCAGTTTCAAAGGAAATTTCACTTCAACCCAAAATGCTTAATCGTGCGGAAAAAAGGATGGTACGATGAATACCCTGACTGTGCTGGCAAAAACGCATGGACTTGCAGATGTCCAAGTCAAAGGCAGAAGACTAGAGAAGCATGTCCACTATAATTCTTGCATCACTGCTTTTCATTTATGAAAATACCTTTCACCAATGAGCCCATAGCCTGTAAAAGCTGTGCTTTAACCTTACAGTGGTATGAAAAGTGTGGAAGTAAGTCCCCTTACCCTGTGTTTTGATTTTAACAGTTTTCCATTTTTATTTTGACAGTGCATTGATAATATAAGGTGCAATGGTTTAATGACCATAGTGTTTGAAGAAAACTCTAAAGTCACAGTGCCACATATGATCAAGTAAGTGCAGCATTTTTTTCCCAGTGAACAAAATAGCTTGTTGGGTTTTTTTTAATAAAAGTTTTAACAAAAGAAAATGTGTATTTGGAAAATACAACCTTTTAATTTCTCTTTTTTTCCCCCATTTTTGTTGAATGGAATTAATTCTACATCCCAAAATGTATCTTTTCAAATGTCTTTCTTGAAATGGTAGGGACAACTCAAAATGGTAAACTCAATTCACAGTATTGGACTATAGACAATCACAGCTCAGATTTTTCTGTTATGTGTGAAGTTGCCTTCAGTTATGCTTGAGATGAATAATTTTATTCTCTGTTAGCTTTTCTCTGTCATACAACTCAATTTTTTTGAATATATTTTAAAATGTCTTAAAAATTTAGGTGACTGCAGACAAGTATCATTTTCCAAGGTGATTTGTTGTACCAGTCAAAATTTTTCTTCTCTTTGTTGCTCTTATTTCTGAGACAAAAAATTGTTTTCTCTCATAATTTTAACTGATCACATCAAGGCGTGATCACTATTCATAAACCTGCTTCCTTCATCCTTGGATTACTTCAGTCATCTATTGTAATAAGTAATTTTTATTTGTTGACAGCAATTTTCAGTACATGATTCCACAGTTCTAACACAATTCCACCTCTTTGGTCCTCTACAGACCTGTATTTACCTGAGTTTTACCTACTATTATCCCATATAAATATTAAGGAATAGAACATAGGGACAGAAATAGAAGTATATCCTTTCTTACTGTTATCTGTCACTAGGCCATTTCTCTCTCTCTCGGCTGTACTCCGTACATGAAGGTTTCTCATATGCCTCTTTTGTAGTTGTTACCTCTCCTCTCTTTGTATATGTTTAGAATTGAAAAAGAAATAACATCTGTGAATGCACTGTTAGGGCACATGCCTTTGATCCCAGCAAAGAAGACATTTTATTGTCTTCAGTTTTATTCCAGCAGCTCTCCAGTGTGCAAACACTTCTGTTACCTGCTGAATGTTAAAAATACATTAATCTATTTTCAGAGTGTAGAGTACAGCAAGGTCTTGATCCCAATGTCAAGAGAAAGAAATCTTAATTCTAAAAAACATACAGGATCTTAACAACAGACACAAATTTGGTGTTCTCTTTCTGAGATTTTACTCATCTGATTTTTAGCACACATTGACTTTTAGAGCCAGATGTCTTTGGATGAAATAAAAAAAAATTGCCACTTTGCTGAGGACCCAACTTCAGAAAGAAGAATTTTTTTTGCAGTCTAGAAGTGTGTGGAATATCTTGATGCTGTATTTGAAGAGAACCCAATCATTTTTAACAAAAAGATGAGGCGGTGTTGAAAGATGCTTTACTTGGTATCCATCCCATTTTTTTACAAACTAAGCCTTCAGCTAGATAAAATTAAGAAAAACTTAATTTGAAAAAAAAAAACCATCATGTGTAGGGTTATGTAAATGACTGATTTTTGTTTTGATGTCCAAACAAAAATTAGTTCAATATTTTTTCACTGAAACAAAGTCTCTCCATAGTTTCTGCTTTTCAATTGAGATGTTTCATGTTGTTACCTTCTTTTTTTTTTTTTCAAAAAAAAAAAAGTAAGTCTTGGTGTTACCTTACATGTAAGCCTGAAGCCTAGCTAAAGGGTTAATTTTGTTTTGCTGGAGTCCATTACTTTAGTTTAGATAAAGCTAGATTGCAGCAGAAAATATTGCAATCAGTCCACTGTTATTCTATAATGAGCTTCTAATAATATTGGGCTACAGGCCACAACAGCCTGAAAGAGAAAAGAGGGGACAATTCTGCCTCCTGTTCCTATGCATATGTATTTACTGCTTCTATGTGATAAAGTGATACCACTACTCTACCGTAATCCCCCTTCCCCTTTGGTAAAATGTTATAAATTAAATTTTTGTGCAGATCCGACGCTCGTCTTCATAGAGATGACATTGATATCTGCTTCAGCAAAACACTGAATTCCTGCAAAGTACCCCAAATCCGTTATGCAAGTGTCGAGCGCCTTTTGGAGCGGCTAACAGACTTACGATTTCTAAGTATTGATTTCCTGAATACTTTCCTACATACTTACCGCATATTTACTACTGCAGCTGTTGTACTGGAAAAACTTTCAGACATATACAGACGGCCCTTCACTTCCATTCCCGTCAGGTGAGCACTGGGTTTTTTCCCTTTTATCATAGATTTCTTAGGGAATTACCATGGCGTCATTGGTTGTTAGGTTTTTTACCATGATTTTCTGTTATATAAATAATCTAAGAATAAAGCTCTTCCTTTGTAAATAGGACGTACGTTTTTAGGTAAGTCTGTCTCAATTTTCTGCCTAGGCTTTGGGAACTAAGTGTCATACAGAGTTTGCAGTGCCATGCACATTTGCACAAAATTTGTTTGTAAGCGATTTCGCTAAAATCTGTTGCTTTTTTTTTGTTTCTTTCTCTCAAGTCTTTGAAGTTATTCTTTGCTTTCTTTCTCTCAGGTCTTTGGAGTTATTCTTTGCTACCAGTCAAAACAACAGAGGAGAGTACCTGGCTGACGGGAAGTCACCACATCTCTGTCGCAAATTTTCTTCTCCTCCTCCATTGTCACTCTCCAGAACCTCCTCACCTGTAAGAACCCGCAAACTGTCCTTGACCTCACCACTGAATTCAAGGATTGGTGCCCTTGACCTCTCTACTTCATCCGTGGCAAGCAGTCCTACCTCGACCTACAGCCCAGCCACCTCCCCACCGCCAACGGGTAGCAAAGTACCGCTAGACCTTAGCAAAGGGCCCTCCTCTCCTGAGCAAAGCCCTGGCTCCATAGAGGACAGCTTGGAGAACCCTCGCGTTGACCTCTGTAACAAGCTGCGGAGAAGCATTCGAAGAGGTATTATATACCCACAAAATACTGAATGTTACTTTTGATAAATAGGGGAATCTCTGAAATAGGCTTGACTTTTACCAAATTACTGCTGAGAAGTTGTTTCTCATGTCTTTTTTTTTCTTCTCCTGATCACCATAAGCTGTGTTGTGAAACCAAATACTCTGCTCCTACTTCTTCTCTAGTAGACAATGCAATGCGTTGTCTCTTTCCACTGCTTTGTTGCTTCTTTGTGGGAATAGCAGCCTGGCAGAATGGCCTTGTCTGTTTTCACTTCAGCACAGTGTTAGGGAGAAAGGCAGAAGGAAATATTTGATGCTGGTTGTGTTTCCTGAGGTGAAAGACTTTGGAGTTGTACCATTACTACGGGAAGTAAAATACTAAGTTAACAAGAAATAGGGATGTCAAGACCTAACAGCTTTAACAAGTTTACAGAACACGGCTAGTTTTCCAGAAAGATTTCATCACTAATCCAAACAAATAATTTATGTGATGCACCTGGTACGTTGGTGAGATTTGAGATTCATACCACCTGCTTGTTATCCATCCAGAAGGTGGATGTCTAAAATAGATTAATTGCTCCTGTGCAAATGGCTGTTTTCCTCTGCGGATCGTGTAAGGCACCTTGGAATAGGTACTGCCTCCAGAGGGCTAAAGTTAGTTGACGAAAACCTCACTACGGATGTCTGGAATGGGATCATTGTATATATAGATGGCAAAGCAAGAAAGTAGCTCTAATCTCACAGGATGCACAAACATGTGCTTGTTTCTTATTGCTCTTTGGGGGAGGGATGGTTTTCCTCTGAATTGGCATAGGATTATATAGTAGTTTTTTGTATTGTTACATTAAACAGAAGATGAGGAAATTTAAAAATGCTGTTTTATTCCTAAAATTCATGTTTAGAAATGGTCTTACATGGCCTGATTTACATTCTGAGGAATTTGAACTGTAAATGTAAGCAAAATGTAGCTCAATTTTACTTGCAAGTACTGTAACAATGAAAATGGATATAACCCAAGAGGAAAGAAAAAAAAATTACCAAATATAAACTAAGAAAAATACGATTGAAGCATTATTTGTACTCCTTACTGATAAACTGAAATAAGTGCCCTGGTAAGAAATTTTATGTTTCATTGCACAGAGTGATTGTTTTTACAGAATGTAGTCTATTGTTTAACATAAAATCTTTTTAACAGGCAAGTTAGCCGCCTTAGCATTTTAGGAGTCTATGCTTGCCCACGCTTTATGCTTTCATAAAATGCTGGTTGGCTGTTACACTTAACCATTATATTTCTCTATGCCGGATGTTTTTAAATTAATAGCATAGCAGACTATTTATATATATAAAATATAGTATTTACTATGTAAAGCTGGGCAAATTCTTCTTGTGCACTAGTGTAACCACGTTCAAATCAATCTGATAGCACAGCATGTCCTAAAATATAGACCATGTATTAAAATGAATTGTACACAGGTAACTGCAGTCTTAGATGTAACGTTTTTTGCTATACACTGTAAAGTAAACTAGTAAAGAATAGGTTATTTTGGCCTAGTGTTAGCATTAGGCATTCTTGCAGAGGTATTCAGATTTTGTGTTCCAGTCTGTCAAAGCTGGAAGTGTCATCTGGGCAGCACCAGGAACGTTTGGAAATGGCAAGAACCTCATATAAATGCTAAATTGCTGTCTGTGCAGTGTCTCCAGTCCCTTTGGGGATCTCCCGCTGAACAGTTTGCATTCAGTTTGGAGGAATTTGCAGTTAGATAGCTCTATTTCTTTTGTCACCCAGCTGCATATAGTATGTTGAGGCAGAGGAGTAAGTTTAAAATGAAATCTCACAGGGAGAATGGAAATGGGTAGCAGGAGAACTACAAAATGCTACTTTTCCTATCATATGTAATGCTCTTTTTTGTTTCTAAAGTTTTCTGGGTAAGGAGACCAGTTCTACTTAATCAGGAGCCACCACCGCATCATAGTTAATACTGTTGCTCTGGTACTGCCAGATTTCCAAGAAAACAACTATGGCTTACTCTAAATCCAATATAACCGTACAAGTTCTATTCACCCAGAGGTATTATTATGGTGGTTGAATTTTGTCCATTTACGACATGAAATTTCCACCTTGTTCGTCCACTTCCAAAGTTGTTGTTTGCTTTCAAAGTTTTTGTTTTCCGGAGGTTTTTTTTAATATATATTTTTATATATACAATACTTATGCTGCAGGCACAGCTGTCTTTCGTATAAAATGTAAGATGTATTTTATCAGCTTATTTTCCCTCATTTTGGAAGTAGTATTTCTGCCATCGCTTTGTTATTCTTCTGATAGAAGAAGTCCTCCATGGAGTAATCTGCTCTCCAGTACTGTTTGGCCATTTCATTGGGCAGTTTTTGATTACACATAGTTGTCCAACAAGGATTATTTTCCCTAGCACATATAAAACCTGTGATTTCATGTATCCACATTACACATGCATTTCACCGTGTATTCTAGTGACTTAAAGTGCGGTCTTATCCAAGCTATTTTTAAAACTGACAACTTGCTGATTTTCACCAAGTTCTTTATATATAAGTTTCTGTATGCCCATGTTGTTGGTACAAAACTTTGCCAGTCCTTTAACTCAACCCAGAGGATAATTATGAATCGTCTTGATGTAAAAGTTTCATGGCAAGTTCCAGAGGCAGTACTGTTTAAAACAACTATTAACCACAGACTAAATGTAAACAACTTTGTGTTAGATGGTATTTAGTGGTGTTAGGTCGGTATTGAAACACGGAATTAAGTGCTATAAATTAATGGCCATTTTTTAAACATTACCTTTTGGTGAAGCCCCCCTTTGATATATGTGTTCTTTTTTATCAATGAGGTCCTGTTCAGATTGTTCAAAGTTGATCATTTGCAGACTTTCTGTCTTTTGGTGTTTGTAAACACCCGAATCACTCATGTATTGTATCATCTCTGCAGAGGCACTCCATATCTAAGACAAACTAATCTGACTACACCCTGTGCTTCAAAAAAGTGTATCTTAAAGCCCCATACCATAGTTCCCTATGGCCTCTTGAGATTTTCAAAGAACATTTATACTTGATAAATACTTCAATAAATAGAATAGAATAGAATCATTGATATGTTAATCAATATAAGCTGTTATATATTTAATATCATGTAATGTAACATAACATAATGTAATATAATATAATATAATATAATAAAAATGAAAGAGTTGTAAATTATGATCATCCTAGTATTAACATTTATTCTCTTTTAAAGCAGCAGTTCTAGAATCTGTGTCAGTGGATCGGACAATTCCTGAAAGCACCTCAGCAGTGGATACCACAGAGCTTTCCCCGTGTAGATCCCCTTCGACACCACGTCATCTCCGCTACCGTCCACCAGGAGGTAAGAACTTGATGTTCCTTGCCTCTGTCGGTCACTTTAAAGAGTTTAGCACCGTAGCTGTAATCTTTGCAGGATATTAGAAAATAATAATGTTTGAATAATGTGTTTTGCTTCTATTCTCTTTATTTTTCAGGTATTTAAGAAAAAATAGCCATTAGAACGTGAATTACTCCAGTTGATTTGTGTAGTAATAATGAGAGACTTGGAAGCATGTTGGGACTTCAGTATGATGAAGTGTTCTTAAATAGCGTGAGCAAGATGTGTCCAAGTTCAAGACTAATATTGAATCAGTCCTATTCTCACAAAACTCTCAATAGCTTGACAGACCTTTCTCAGCTACTAAGGGGACATATTTTGGGTACCATATGTAATCATGAAATACGCAGCACCCATTATTGTCAACAGGGAGTGACTGTGTCTGTTTCTTTGTATAACACTGAACATTTACAGATGGTGTCACATTATTCGTTCCAAAATTTGAATAAACTGCTCAATTGAAGAGGAAAAGTGAGAGCTTGAGCTCCGCAAATAGCTCTCACGTGACTTTGAAATCATTAGTAGAGCTGTGAGCTACATCCATGAATGCTTAAAACGCTGCTGTCTCATGCAAGCCAGATTTCTAGGCAGTTATTTCATGTATGGTATCAAAGCAACAGAAACAGAGCAGAGTCTTCTCAACTGCTAATGAGTTGCTGAGACACTTTAATTTTAAACCAATAGTAATCTTTTGTTATTGGGCACGTTTATGGTGAGATGGCAAGATTTGGGAGTTAGAAACTGTGGGCAGCAGTGCCATATTATCTGAGTTGTAGTCAGAAGCAATGTTCACGGTACTACCTATAGAGAAAGTTTGATAAATTGTGCAAAACTTTAGTCATCCTAAGCAGTCACCTGGGAAAATATGTGAATCTAGTTATCAGAAGTTGCTTAATATGCTTAGTTCTCTGACAGGATTTTTTGTTTAGGTTGATTTTATACACCATTGGTTCTGTAATAATTCTTTTCTTGTTCTGGTTGGTTACTGCTTATGCCTCACCTTGGCAGTGTTTTAGACATTTTTTTCCATAGCAGCATTAGTTATACTGACCTGGAAATAAAACTTAAATCACGATGATGATTATGATATTTTTATTTCCCTTAATCCAAAGACCTCTGGCAATGAAAATATTATATGTTCACAAAGTATAAACATCAGTGAAGATTTTAAGTTGCTTAACTTGAAAAATATGAAAAGTATGTAGAAGTTGTTAACTTTCCTCTGTTTCCTTTACAGTACAAACTGCTGACAACAGCCACTGCTCGGTTTCTCCTGCTTCTGCTTTTGCTATTGCTACAGCTGCAGCTGGGCATGGGAGTCCACCAGGTGAGAGAAATGTGCTGTACAAAAGAGACATAACAATAAGATACCGAGGTCTCGAGAGGTAATTATTTCTTAAGAACATGGTAATTATTTCTCAAGAACATACTTACCTGAATCCTAAATAGCCACTGTTTTTTTCCTTTAATCTGCTGGTGCTTTGAGTCTGGAATCCTGCCCTTAGTGTGGACATTGCAGTACAGCACCCATAGTTAATTGGAGCCTTGGCTTCCACTTATGTGGCCAATATGAAAATATTTGTAATGTAACGCATTTAATTGAAAGTGAAAGTGTCCCCTAAGAAAGACTAAAACAGCTTAAGACAGACTGTTCAGGTACATTCACGCTGTTGCATTTCCTGCCATGGCAGACTGGAAATTTTGGCTGATGAAGCAATTTATGTCACCAAAGAGTAAAATCATCTTTTGGGCTGTTTATATACCACACTGTCCTGGGGAGTTGCCAGCAACCATTATCATGTCTACTTGAAAGAAGGAAAGGATAAGAATGTACTCAAAAATATCTTTTAGAACAAAACATGAAATCTAACAAATGAGGACTGCACACTGTGCCACATACCTTCCGGAAACTCGTGTGAGCTTTGTGCCTCTGTTTTGTGGACTCTAAAGAGATTGCCAAACTATTCAGTGAGATTTTGAACTATCATAGTATAAAGCAACAATAGCTTTTCTTGCTGATGTAAGACAGAATTGTATTTGTCACTCCACTTTTTCAGTTCATTATCTGTTAGTTGAATTCTTGTGTTCTGTCCTTAATACTTCTAGTCCAGCCTATTACTGAAAGATTAATATTTTACATGTATGTAGTCTGCTTAACATCTCGATCACATCTTTCTTGGTTTTATTGTTTTGTATTCACTTACAAACTAAGATTTTTTTTTGAACATGAACCTTTTTATATCCAAGGTTGGTAAACATAAGAGCGGGTGTACTTAACTGAATTATTTCAAGCATGTACTGTGTATTCCTTGGAAAGAAGCTATATTGTCTACTGACTGGAGGTATTTAGTGCAACTTTAAACACTTGGTTTAAGTTTTGAATTTGCTTGCTGGCTTGCTCTGTACCTATGACATATTAATATCTTCCACTAATTGACTCCTGTCCTAGGTCATGTTACTAATAAAAAGCAACTTTTTAGAAGTCTACAAAATCACGTTCGATTTACATTGACAAACTAAAACCCACAGTTCATTTTGATTATGTATGACAAAACATAGTCCAACTGTAAATTAATATCTGCCTCTTTTCCATCATAAGTGTTGGAATTTCAAGAAACTACTTTGAAGACCTAAGTCTCAAAATCACTCATGAAATTCTGTGCAAATCAGTAAATCATCACCGTTGATTTCAGTGGATTTTGTATCCACTGTGTGTAAAGTTGTGGTCATTCCCTTGATGAGTGAGTAGACATAACGAGAAAAAGATTTCTGGATAAACATGGATCAGTGCTCCTATTACTCTTGTGTACTTCCTGTGATCTTTAGATGATCACAAGAGCGTAATGTTCAGTTTTAGGAACTTTATGAACCTGTCACAAACATGTATTTAGTAGATTTTTTTGAAGTTATGAATATTCTCTGCCTCATCAGAAAGCTCTATAGTCATACACTCTATCAGAACCAGACATGAAGAATATTTAATCATCTCCTGTGGAGAGTGCTGACCATAACATTTTATAATTGCTGTCGCCATGCAGTGATAAAATTATCTACTAATAGGTATGCAAAGCTCTGAACAGCCTTCCCAGCAGTATGATGGCTTTGCTTATCTTAATGATAAACAACTGAGGGAACACTGCCTATGTTGGTCTTGTCTGCAGCCTCCATGACCACAAGTGGCTTGATGGGAAGCCAAAGTTGAAAGATTTCTCAGTACTTTGGTCTGCTTTAGATATTGGTGCAATTTCCCCTTCGGATGCAGCCTGAGTGCAGTGCATGTTGGCAATGTTTTCAGTCTGCTTCTTCCCCACTGTATGGGGATCTGTGCTTGTGCTTCAGGGAGCTTGATAGTGTTTTCGGGGCACCCTCATCTGTTGGGCTCATTTGTTGTCTGAGCGCACATGACATGCACACATAGGGCTAGCAGGGCCCTAATTACATCTCATGCTTGAGTTGCCCCACTGCACCATATGATGCACTAGTTTACGAGCTGCTGAAAAGGAGGTGCTGGGCACCACGGCATTGCTCTACCGCATGCAGAGCTTCCAGCGGTATGTGGAACCTCTCTCTGAACCAGGATGGTTCAGGTTCATGTGCCCTTCAGTAGTTTTTTTTTTAATTTACTGATTTTATGGCCATTGATTTCACTTATTTTACTGCTTTTGTGATGCTAAACTGTACTACCTGTCCTATTGTTTAGTCCATCTGTCTAGTCAAATATTAATCTCTACATATCTTAAATATGTTTTTTATCTCTTTCAGAAAATTTGCATATTACTTGTTTATTTTAACAGGAGGATAAAGATAAATAGAAATGTGAAGTGAAAGTACAGAAAGTGAAATAAGGCACCCCAGGTGCACAGCTTGGTGCCTGCATGAATGATAATATGCACAGTAGGGATAAATAGAGCATGTTGGTTTTTTTACACGTCCTTTCTCTTTTGAGGGATGTGAAGGATGGCTGGATGGCTCATAGCTTGCTGCAGTTGTAGTGCTCTGTCACCATAAATAGCTTGCTGCACACCTTCATTCTTTTCCCAGTTTATAAAAATAGAACAGTACTAACACATTCTTTCATAGAAATGGTCAAGTAAAATCATTGTATTGTCCAGTCTTCTACAGCTTTCTTTTATGTCAATAAAGCTCATTCTTCACCAAGGGAAGAGAACAAAGTTATGCAAGCATCCTTCTCCAGAACAGTGAAAGATACCCAGTTCTCATGACTGGATGTAAACTAGTATAAACTCAAATTGTTGATGCCAGGACACGTATTCTTTACTTATTTTGAATTACTCTCTCCCTTCTCATGACTCTTTGTCATTGCTCCTAGCACTTCTGGTCACCTACATGCTTCTCAGAGTGGTAGATAAGCTCTGAGCAATCACAAACATATGCCTGCTCAGTGGCATCGCTTAACTGATCTGTTTCTTTGCCCCCTGTTCATATACCTCTAGAGAATTGGTTCTTGATTTATGCTTGAATCAGTGACAGCTTCCAAAAGCAACACAGAGGTCATCTAGCAGCTCTGCTCCAATGTCTACCTTACAATATAGAAAAGTTCCTACAAAAATTTTAATGTTAAAGGTCTCATCCTAATGAATGTCCTGCTGATCTCTTCTTTTAGCTTTGCAACGAGAGGTAGTCCTTAAGTAGAACTCCAGGGAGCTGCAGTGAGCCCCATGTCTCCTCAGGAGTGATTTCCTTCTCTTCTCTGAGAATCTGTCACACAGCCAGTGTCAAAAAAAGGAGTGAGACTGGTAACGTGGGAGAGGGACCTCCTGCCAAAATACTCACTAGTCATTTGTAGTTTTCCTGCAAAAAATCCTACAGATGTTACAGGAATTAAGTAACAGCAGCACAATCTATACAGCACCCACACAAACCCTAGCACTAGATTAAAAAAAATTTATATGGAAAAGTATTTCTTCCATCTGCAGCTTGTAGAATTTGCAAATGTCCCTGGTTTATCTTCGTACAATTCTTTAAAACATATTATTACTTTTTTTTCTCCTTAACTTTTTATTTATGTCTGTTGTGCAAAGAATCGGAGCACTGTTTCAGTATCAGTAAGATGTCTTGCACTGATTTTTACAGAAAATGTAAAATGTCCTTTGGTGTTCATTTACTGAAACTGCTTGCTCTGTGTGCAAGTATAAGGTCCCTATACTTTTTAGAACTCATAAACTGTGACAGTGCTCTGTGTGACTAGAAGAGATTCAAGCTTTACTTAAAATCTCTGAATAGGTGTATGGATGAAGCCAAATTAGCAATATTGCTAATATTGCTGTGTTGTTTTTGGAAATAATAAAGTAAAAAGTACTTACATAAGCTTAGCAAACATACAAAATTCTTCTCTGCTGTCTAGCACAACTTGAAGAAAAATAAGTAACGTTAAACTGATGGTTTTCTTTTGAAACATTTCTACTGAACATGGGCTTCAAGGATGTTGTTTTGACAAAAGTTTAAATTCAGGATCTAAACTGATCTTGTATACTGTTTATATTTTTTATATTCTTAGCAGATATACTGAAAGAGCTTTGAGAAGCTTATTTCTTCGTCAGCTCAAACTAGAGACCAAAAATCTCCCAACATGGAAAATGAATGTTAGACAAGAAGCAAATACTTAAACCCAAACAAACGGATTGTTCCCTCATGAACATAGCAGCTTTATTTCAACAGCTCTGTCACCCGATTTTGAGCGGGGTACGTCAGTATTTCCAGGGTGCCGCATGCTTCAAAGCTGCCTTCCTCCTCCTACAGCATGCCGATCCGTGCTGTAGAGAATGTACCATTTTTCACAAGACCAAGGTGACATATTATTGGAGAGGACGGGAGTGGGATGGAAGCTTGTGGTTGGCAGGAGGGCCTGGCTTCTTTAGTGTAAGCATTTGTTTTTTAAAACACATGTGAAAGGGAGAGGAGAGAGTGAGAGAGAAGTAGGGAAAAAAGAGTCTTTGGGGGAGTATCTCTGACAAATATGATTTGCACGTAGGAAAATCTGCCCCATGATAGCAAAGAGGAAAGATGGTTTTATTCTCTCCGATTTTAGTGATTTAAAGGAGCAATTAAAGTAACAGCTTGAAGCTTTGAAGCATCTACACAAAAATGAATGGCTGATATACTATCCCTTTCAATTAATTGCCTGCACATATCTCTAGTGCTAAATTACCTTTGATGTGAGTTACTTACCTGAGTATTGTTCAGGAGAGAGAGTTTTTTCTAAAGCTTCTGCATTATGCAGCTTGTACCCTACCAAAGAACATTTCAAAAGATCTCTCAAACAGTCAGCCTGCAAATAGTTTCCTACGCGGAGAAAGTACAACCAGCTCCTTCCCTTTTCACAGATCCACTCCAGTGGTTCGGAGAAGCAATCTTAATTTAAATTGCCCTTGGTTTTAGTCTAGCAAAACTGATCAGCCTGTTTACCAGACCATTTTCTGGTATCATCTGCTTTTCCATAGCTCTTGCAATCTGTCTGCAGAAGTGATCAGACAGTCCTTTGCAGCTGCAGCACATCCTCAGCAAAGCAAGCACAAAAGCTGCTCCATTAATCTGCTGGCAACGGCTGCTAAATGCAAGTTGTATCTTCCTTCAAAGCAATTTAATACGCCTGGTTGTTGAAAAGTTCCTCCTGGTGCAACTTCCACGCAGTGCCACTGAGTAGTTTCCACTGTTGGCAATGGATCTCATACAGTCTGTGAGTTCTGCAGCGACGGTCCTGCAGTCACATCACTGTCTACGGAGGGCTCAAATTCCTTTCCTGATCTTATACTGTGTGTAAAAACTTGGTTATATGCCACTTTCCACTAATAATCACTTATGCGATAGTGCATTAATTATATGCATGAGTTAAAACATTAGTGATGGAAAAGACGTACAGAGAAGTGTGTAATCTTTTTACAGTATAAATGTCTGATTTATTTTGACTTGGCTATTTTTGTATTCGTAATCACTGCCTGGGATAAAACATCGTAGGCCCTTTCTGTACTTTGACCACTTCTGATCTAAAGCTGCCAAACCTCTGGAATGCAGTGGGGAAATACTGATGTGAAAGTGTTGACTTTAAAAGTCAGTGATTGATGTGAAATTGTGAACTTCAGAAGTCAGTCAAATTAATATGGAAAGTCCTTATCTCATCAGAAGTGCTGTAGGACTTTGTCTGCCATAGCATACCCTAACTGTAACAGCATTAATAAATATAAATGGACTTTTGTAAACTACAGCTATGGTTTCCAGAATGACACATCTCTTGACAGCTTCATAAGCACTGAAGTTGAGCCAGATGAGTCCTGTGAGCTCTCAGCCTGACACAGTTTATCCCGGCTTGATTACTGTCACAATATTAGATAGATAAGAATTAGCTAAAAGTAATAATTCATGTTTCATAGGGGTCAAGATTACACAGTGGGTCACGTGTAGGCCTTTCCATTCTGATAAATGAAGCACAGATTGATTAAGACGAACTACTTATTTTAGAAGGCCAAAATTAGCATGAGAAAGTTTAACGAAAGTTTTTAGCAAGAGCTGCTTAGCTTGTTTTAGGTTGCGATGTGGAGATGTACCATAGAAAATAATGAAGGCAGCATAGACTCCCAGTGGGATCCCGTTGATCCCTGAAATGGAAAAGCATGTAGAAACACACTACGCTTTAATCAGATACGGTATTTTCTCACCATATTGCAGGCAGCTTGATGCGAGTATATAGTTCCCCTTTCAAGGATATCAGCTGTGCTGCTCAGGGAGTATTTCCCTAATTCTGAACAGAGGAATAATAACATGGCATTACACCATTATGTTCCTGAGACAGAAATTCTGGAGTAGGCAGCTTAGTTTGAAATTTGGTAAAGATTAGAATTAAGTGAGGTTAGCGAGGGAAATTATAACTTTCTTTTTTCTGTTGTGAGAGGGCAGGCTTTCCTTGCTATGATGAATGTTATGTGAAAGGCGAGCGGTATCTGATGGTGATGTCAAGACAGATTCTACGTTATGGGGATAGCCGGATAATGTTGTGCTGTACTAAATGCTTCAAATTATATCAGTGGTTACAAGCTAACCTTTGTAAAGGTACATATTTCCTTCTGGCTTTGTACATAAGTGTCCATGTCTAAAGCAAAAGCAGAAAATGTGTGTCTCTTTCTAGCTGATAGTCAGTATGGTGCCATAAACATTGCTGTTAGTAATAATTACAGTAATTTTTCACTCCAGTAATTTTCTGGGTTACAACATCTCATTCCCTGTACTGGAAAAGCTCTGTGAAACTCTTTCCTTATGAATCCAGACCTGAAAGAAAAAAATTGTGATGGTGATACTCCAATCAATAATCAAGATGCAAAGAATTTCATCCTTTTGTACCTGCAGCTTATCCCAGTGGGACTGCTCTTCAGAGGAGTAAATTGGCACAACTGGATTGTAATTCTCATGGAGACTGTTTCTAAGCAGTAGGAAGCAGACCTTGATTTTAACTGTGCTTCAGGTCACGGGTTCCCACAAGGAAATTCAAGACTGAATTTGCGGGCATCTAGCGTCTTTTCAGAGATATGGGATATCATCAAATCGGTGAAATCATTCCAGGCATGCTTATCAATCCTGCTTGGGTGTGGCCCTCCCCAGTCTGCCCTTTCTATCAGGGATCTAAGGTGCTTAATTCCAAGAAAGAAAAGAGTTGGTGCAGGACTTGTTATACTCCCCAGATCCCTTATGCAGTACAGCCAAGTGTTTTTACTTGTCCTTTTTGTTTGCCTAATGGCTCCAGCCAGGAATGGGGAAAATGAGTACTAATTCCCCCTTGGGAACATGTTTTAATGAGATTTCCAGACCAGTTTGTGCAGATTCAGGGAGAGTTGAGAAGCACTAAGACCTGAACACTGAGCTTCCATGGAGTTCTCCATTTCAATTAAAAAAAAACCCTCCAGGTGGGAAGTACTCATTGACTTATACTACAGCTGGCACTGTTCTCCATCAAAAATTTGTGTGACAAGTAACCGCTGGCGTAGACCAAACAGCCTTCCTACTCCTGGTGGCTGGAGCATTGTCAGGAGTTGCCCAGATGTTATTACCAAAGCAGAGGTGGCCAGTGACCAGCCCACTGGGCTGGTGTGGGGGCTCAGGGTGTGTGATGTGTGGGGTCCGCGGGGGCTGTTGACTATGCTCCAACAGAGTGGCAAATCTGCATTCTGTTCCAGGCTGCGTTTTTAACACTCCTTCACCAGGCGGCTTTTATGAGACATTTGCGTATGTTTTCTCCTGCCAGAGGATATTTTACTGGGAAATCAGTAGCAAAATGAAAATAGAGATTAAAACTAATTTGTTTGGAATCTGCCTTCTAATTCAATAACCCTGAATGTTATTTCTTTCCTCTGAATATTCACCTACTCTGTAGACATTTGAATAGACTTCTATTTTTGTTCCTGAATTAGGAGCCCTTTGAATTTAACAAAATTGTTGCTTAGCAATTTTAGATAACTGGCTAAACATTCACGTTCAAATTGAGTTGAATCTCCACTTGCAGTTTTTTAGAGCAATAACTCTGAATTAAAACAATGACTTAAAGATGAGGGTTTGTTTTGTCTCAAGTGATCCCTGCTCTTGGGAATTAGAACCAGGGGAAAATTATTATTTTTTTTTCACTTTAGCAGAAATTCAGGATCCCCTTTTTTAATGTGTTCCTCTCTCTTAAATCAATTTCTTATTCTAGTTCATTAGAGAAGCTGACTACTCAGGAAAAAAAGTATTTGCAGTGGACATTTCCTGAGTTATGACACTGTGAACCATGTGTTTCCTGACCTATAGCACTGAGACCTGAGCAGCTGCAGGGACAGCTCTGTGTTTCATAGACATGTGCAAGCAAACTGGCACTGAGAAAAAAATTATTTCTTCATCTAAGAAGGGAGACCGGTACAGTCTCTGTTCCTCTCCTCACCCCCAAATGGGTCACCACAATCCTACTGCAATGGATTGGATGGGATGTGTCGAATATGTATTTTGCTGTGGTTTAGCTGAGCTTCTGTGGGAAGCTTTTAGCTGGTATTTCCCTCTGCTCTCCTGAGCTGAGGAGGAGAGAAGCTGGAACGAAGCTCTGACCGCTGCACGCACGAAACCAGCCCTAGCAGGTTGTATGTTGATGTTGCAAGTAGGAAGCTTGACCAAAAGGTCTGGGTTCGTAATGAGGGCAGGTTTGTTTAGATTCCCTATTATCTTCCTCGCATTTGGTGCACCTAGTGGTGTGCGTGGTGTGGGGAGAGAAGTTTTGGGAGAAATGTTTTGTGTTTTTTTTTTTCTTTCATTTTTTTCCCTTGAGCCTGTGTTGCTTGTATAATTAATATTTGTTTATGCTACTATTGATTTGCTTGATTTGTGGCCCAGTCGTAAATGGTCTGGAAGCTGCTTATGAGATGGACGTTTTGTTCAGAGATTTTCTGTTGACTGGTATGCATCCTGCCAATTTTTGTTTTTCATGACAGTCAACTATCCGTTCACAGATGGTCTGAAAAATTATACATTTGGCTCTTTGCAATTATCGCCTCCTTTCCATTTAACCTTTACTGCTATTATAATGAAAAAATCTGAGTAATTTTGCAAACTACTTCCTTTAGCTTATGTAAAAAGCCTGGACCAACTAAAGGAAAAAATTCCAAAAGCATTTTTTGCAGTTTTCTGTTTCCAGCTGTACATTGTCATAGACTTTATTTTAACCTTTCCTTTGTGGCATGGCACACTGAGCATTTAAAGGTCTGAAAGCTTACTTTGAATAGTTCTTGAAAAGACTGTGAGCATTAAGCAAAAAAGATCTGCAGTACTCTTCATATTGCTGAGAAAGCAGGTTGAGAGTGTAGACAATGTGTAATTAACGCAATCAAGAGCTAGAGATCACTTGAAATGCAGAAACAAATCAGCAAGTAAAAATCGCTTATGTGTTCCCTGAAGACTAAGAGACATAGCAGGAACACAGGCAAACGCACTTGGCTGACGTACAAATTCAAAGAAATATCAACTGCAGTGTTGCCATTCTTGTCATTATTCATGGGAGAGAATTCAAACATTATTGCAGTAAAAGAAAGTGTCTAAGATGTACTAAAACAGTCACAAATATAATTGGTAAGGAGGCTGTTCAAAAAGGCTTTTCTTGTTTGACAATTGTTCGCTATGGCTCTTTTATACATATAAGTCATAGGAAAAAATTCTGCTGTCACATTGTACATTTGTCATGATATTCTGCAATCTGTAAACACAATTGGCAACAACAGCCTTTGAAATTGAGGATCTATTCTTTTCTCGATATGTATCTATAAATAAAGGCACAAGATTTGGATGGCTTTGCCTAAGACTTCACTAGAAAAATTGGACTAGCAGTTTACACATGCGTGCACACACATACGCTTCTTGTGTGCAAACAAGTGTGATTTTGAAGATGTACGCAGGTACACCAAAATTTAGCATTAGGTTTTGTTAATGGCATTAACTCCTTGTTGGCTCTCTTTGCTGTGAAAGAGGAAAAGAATAGGATGTTTTCCAGTGGTCGCGGAGTCACTGCTACTTAACAGTTGTGGAAAATGCATCCTACAAAGTGCAGTAGTCTAAAGCTCCAGATACTCGTACCCTGTGTTGTTACAACATACATAAATGCTGATGCATGCACATGTTGGGTTTTTCTTTCTTCAGCAGAGAAATGAACAATGCTATTTTCTCTGAATCCATGTATTTGTCACAATATGCCAAAACCAAAAATGCAATCTTGTATTGCTGCTGAATTTTAGTTAAAGAAAAAAAAAAAAAAAGCACTCTTCGGTGTTTTTTACTTCTAAGATCAGTTATGGATTTTTAATAAGTTGTGTAACTTCTAAGTATGTTTTCAGTGTTCAGCAATTTTTAAATATTTTCTTCCAAGTGTGAGACTCTGATACAGTCTCCTGAGAGAACATCTCCATTAAAAACACAGAAATCCCAAGAGTGTGTGCCAGTTATATCTATAGCAGTAACCCTGTTTTTCATGATTATTAAAGGAAAAATTTTCAAATTTGAACAGTTCTTTGAGTTTAATGGAATATTTTCATTCTTTGTGGTACTCGTGTTTTAACCATATAATCTCATAGATTATTATAAATCTCAGATCAACCTTAATGTTATTATTAGGAGTTAGAATAGTATCTTGATCTTGAGCATATTCTTTAGACATTTGCCTTTTTCCCCCCATACATTAAACTGAAATTATTTCACTGGACTGGTATATTTTTAGACTTCTGGATTTAGTTCAAGTTTACAGCATAATCATGACATAACTGCTTTATCTCAATGTTGTGTTCTGTAGATTTCTCTGATTAGAAAAAGCCCTTCTAAAGCAAGAGTCATTTAAAAATAGCTTACCAACCTTTCCCTTAAATATTTTGCAGAAATTAAACGCAGTCACTATAGTTCTATCTGTGTTACACTATAGTACATCAGCCAGTGCATGTGAAGCCATGGGATTTACCTTACTAAGACTATAATCCCTTGACTTGATTTGATAGTTAGATTGTATTTGTGGCAGAGGCTTAGGCAGAAGAATCAAATACATACTTGGAATTATTTCTGACGTGGGTGGTTACAACAGGGATTTTCAGTGGCACATTCCTTAGAACAAAATGATTTCATATGTCCCAAGGACCAGTGAAAGTGAAATTAAAATCCTGAAATGCACTGGTCACTTGATTTCGTCTGCTTTTTAGTAGTCGCTTCTTCTAATGCTGTATGAGTTTATAAACCTTTGTGAAACAAACTCAAACATAGTGAATGATTATATATGCCTCTTAATATGAGGTAGCCCAAAGATCATGGCTAGACTTGATAGCTCCTGCTTCCAGGCCTCAGACTGCTCATATGACCTGCTCATTATAAATCTGAACGTGCACATTTGATAGTTACTAAAAAAAAACCCTATCAACTGTATTACTGGTCAAATATGCTGTTCTGTATGCAGTGAGTGGGAGTTCATCATCTTTATGCCGCTTTCCAGCTCTGCCATTCTTCAACTCGCTAGTGTATAGCAACCTGATATCATAATTAAAGAAATGAAAAAGACAGCAGAATCACTGGCAGTTTAGATTTTTTATCAATATTAGGCTAGTTGCTCTCTGACACATTTCTGTGAAAATCTGTGAAACCCAATTACTTGCTTCACAGAATCACAGAATGGTCAGGGTTGGAAGGGAGCTCTGAAGATCATCTAGTCCAACCCACCCTCCAGAGCAGGGTCACCTACAACAGGCTGCACAGGACAGCATCCAGGCGGGTTTTGAATGTCTCCAGAGTGGGAGACCACAACCTCTCTGGGCAGCCTGTGCCAGTGCTCCACTACCCTCAAAGTAAAGAAGTTCCTCCTCATGTTAAGATGGAACTTCCTATGTTCTTCCAATGTTCTTCCTATGTTCATGCTTGAGAACGTATGACCAATAAAGATGGGTATCTTTAAAGAGTCATCCAAATTTTTTTAGGTATTTCAAGGAAGACTTTTTATAATTAGCTTTTTTGTGCTGCATATATTGGGAGAGGATTTTTCAGTTTTTATCTGTGGATGAAAACTTCTCTGCCACAAGCTTGGAGTCTGTATTTATTCTTTATCCAGGTCAGAAAGTAACACTGATGCTTGTCAAGCCTAAGCTTTCAGGATTTGAGCCAGGCTGAATCATGAAACTGGCCTACAACTCATGAGTGTATTTTTAAGAAGAAAGAAAAAAACCTGCAAGATAGAGAACTACATTTGACACTTTTTTATTATTATTATTTTTCATCTGGCTTGTGAACCGCGAATGTTCCTCTTTCACCTCCTTGGGACTCTGTGGGGTTTGCTTTGTCCTCCTCAACAGCTGCAGTTTTTTTCTATGTTAGGCGCAGCTTCAGTCCGTGATTCCAGATTATTTCAGTGAAACTGACACATAATTTTTTTCTTTCTGAAATGAAGTTTTTTGCTAAGAAAGATACCAGACACTTGTTGAAGTCACTCTCCATAACTTCAAACAACTTATCCCTAAATCTTGTGAACAGAATTTATTTTTTCTGTATAGGCAGACCTATAAAAAAAATAGATGTATCATCAAAACTTTTGACAAATTAGTTACTGTGGTCAGGAATCATGTGCTGCTGTATTAAAGCAGAAAACCAAAATGCAGTTACTGTAACTAGACTAAGAGTTTTTGAAATCTTAAGTGAAATAGCAAATAAGCATCATTTAATTTCTTTAACATTACAGTGCAGAACTTAACATAATACAAATGTTCCTCTTGGGTGAGGTGGTTTTTAAAGAGGAAATAATGTAAATTGCTGTTAGAGTCAGGTTTGTTCAGTAAAACAAGAACAGTACAGGATTTTGCTATAGGTACTTCTTAGTGGCTGTTGAGGAGAGGGGCTGTTCTGTGTCTCACGCTGACATGTGATGAGATCTTTGGATATGGTCCTGGGTGCAGCACTTCCAAAGGTGGAAACACTGACACAGCCTACCTGCAGGAATTGATTGCCCGTGGTTTTTTGCTTTGTGAATGGGATAGATAATGACGTCTACCACTGAAAAGTGCTTTAGACTGTCACATAAGAAGAGCTATCTATGTACAAGGTACTGTCATAATTTTATCTGTTTTTGTCAGCAAGTGTTGAGATTTATATCTATTGACCACCTTTATTTTAATCTTTGGTGACAGTGGAAGCTATAAAACTATTTGTTTTGATTATAGCACACATAAGAAAAACACCTGAAGGTGAAACTGGATTTTGCACAACATAGTCTGAAGACAAGTACATGAACAGAGTGATTAAATTATACTGAAAGTAATTCACTGAAACTAGCAATGCTGGCAGATTAACATTGTGTTTGACAGCCTGTGGTAAAAGTTCTGCATTACCATTACGTGAAGAAACTATTTGTGGAAGCAGTATATATTTATTTCAACAGATACTGGTGAAAAAACATTACTTGAAAGTAGCTCTTACTGAAGCAGCTGCCCACTAAGATGATTAATGATTAGAAATACTGCTGATATTTCTAATGTAGAAAGATTGCTTCCTTCAGGAGAGAAACTGATATTCGCCATGGAGTGTTTCACATTATTTCACCATGCAGTCTAGTTGTTGGCAGTTCCACCCAGAGCCCTAATTAAAACATTGCAAAGGTTGGCATCCTGCTACATGGGACTCTTTACCTCTCTCCTTTCCTGGAACCACAAGGAAGATGAACTTAGAAGGAATCAGCCTACTTTCCCACGAATTTAAGTGTAATGTGTGTAGTTAACCCCGCAGACTGCTCAATGCCAAGGACAGCACGCTATAGGAAAGACCACTTCAAAACTGCATATTCTGAAGATTCATTCAGCAAGCATTTGCTTCTGGATACCAAGACAGATGAAATTTCATCTGATCAGATATGGCTATTTTGTTAATCTTACAACCCACCTAGTTTCATAGCCGCCATGGCTAAGAGTGCCTCAGAGTCCAAGTCATGGACAGGAATTATGCTAGACACTGTATAATCAGTGCTAAAAACTGATCCTACCTCCAAAATAGCTAGGAAAAGTGTATGGGGAATAACAGAGCAGATGCAGCAATGCTAAAAGGTTAACTGGAAACAGTTTGGTAGGACGCTTTCTGAGATATGCCGTAGAGGTGTGATGAAACCCTTGTTCCTTGCAGATCAACACCTGACCTGGAGCCTCGGCTCCCAAATCTAGCCTGTGGGTCAGTAACCTTTCTTTTAGCTGCCTCCCAGAGTTAAACAACGACAAAATTTCATATTGCTTACTTTGCATAGTCACTCAGTGCAGGTCCAGTTTCACACTTACAAACAGACAAGTGGCCCAGCAAAGTTCTGTCTGTCTCCTGTTTTTTTGCAGTAGGCCAGATAGCTTGGAGTTCCTGCTAGACTGCCTAGCACCCACGTCACCTGCTGCAAAAGTAGATTGGAGGATTTGGGTTACCTTTTGCAGCAGCAGACCCACGAGTTAGCTGTAAGTGACATGAACATGCAGAACCAGATCAGGTTGTATACTGGCTGTTTTGAAATACTCATAAACAAGTAGGCTATGCATATGGAATAGTTGCAGTTGTCATGGTGGCTCAGGGTTTTGTTTGGAGTTATATTAGGAGAGGATTAGGTGGGCAGAAAGAGAGAGGAGGAAGTAAGGAACAGCAGTAAAGCTGATGTATTAGAGGGAATTTGCACTGTGAAAAGTGCAGGAAACACTGATGATATCATCAAAGTTCACTGATGCCTGCTTAGATAGCTTCTGTAGCGGCTTCATCAGATCTTAGTCTGGTTATCTCCCCTTTGCAGTTTCTGTCCTAAAGTCTGTGTGGCTTTGAACATTAGGAGGAGCAAAATCAATGTGGCTTTGAACGTTAGGAGGAGCAAAATCAAGGACTTGCCTGCTTCTGTCTTAATACTTCTGTATTAATGCTTCTGTGTTAATAATTGCTTCTGTATTAATAATTGCTTCTATTAATAATGCTTATGTATTAGTAATTAAAATTGCTGTGGCAATAAGTTCATATTGTTTTTTTCTTAGTGTTTGGTTTAGACTTTTTTTATCAAAGTTAGAAAACCAGAAATAACAATGCTTACTGATGTTACTTGTTTGAAGCTGACATTTTTTTCTATTTTCTCTGAGTTTTGTAATATCCTGAAATTAATACCACTCTTCTATGCAATTTGCATGTTCTTGAGAACCTTTTTTCTTGTATGTTTTCACCTTTTGGTTAATGAATAGATCTATTCAGTGACTAAGAACTACTGAGATTTCTTTTGCTTTCACTGTCAATATTCACTAACTTTTCTTTAGGTTAATAATATGACATAATTTTCTTAGTAACAGGAATGAGACAATCCAGCACTCTGAGTGGTGCGTTTTTTTAGCTTTCGCTCTACTGACTGGGAGGGAGCTGTCACGTTAGGTTTGAATAGATTTGCTGGTACCTATCTAAGTATAACTTTACATTTATGTAATCATCTGATATGTATAGGTGAATAGATCAAAAAATAGTGTCTATTTTCTACAATTTTATTGAAAAGTCACGTATATAAATCCACTTAAGCTTATCTAGTGAATAGTAGCAGTTATTATATAAGTTCTAATTTTGAGACTAACGTAATTAATTTGTGCCTGATCGTCATTTTAGCAATGTGGATGGCAGCCATCTCTGCCACATGCTGTCAGTCCTGGCTCCTGCTTCAGTTACAAGTCAGTTAAGGATGGAAACTCTAAGAGCCAACAGTGTCCTAAACACTACTCAACAGGTTCTCACTTTGCAGTGTCTTCTGGTGATAGACCTGGAGAAGGTCATATGCTTCACTTCCTCAGATCTCTCCGCACCAGTCAATGATGACTTGCACATCTCCATCTTCATGAGGGGCAGTTCTTCATCTTCATCTCTGTTGTATTGCAAGTCCCTGGCATTGCCCAGAACATTGTCCCCTCATTTTAATGTGGCAGTATAATCAAACCCTTTGTCCTGAACTGCTCCATGTTCCTCCCATGTCTATGCAGAAGCAGTTGCTTGGAAATAGTGTGGTAAATTGTAGAAAAGGAACAGCTGGCAATGGCTTGTTTTGCTGAGCACTACAAGTCCCAGTAGCTTTGTCCTGCTCCAGCCTCAGTTGCCTCAGGGAGGTCCAAGGACTCCATGTAGTATCCTCCAGCATACCTGGCTGTGGCTTAAGGTCTAACTCTGCTGAGCTGTTGTCAGAGCTACTGCATATGGAGCCCACCTGAGGTCTACAGTTACTCAAAACAAGTCCTGAGGGAAAACCTTGAAGTAAAGCCAGACGTCCAAATGGAAGGACGCTAGGCCAGTATACAGAGAATAGTGAGTATTCTGCTCCATTCCGTTTCCACAAGAAAAGGTCATAAACATGATCTTCTTCAAAATCAATCTGCAGATTTAAGTCTTGGACAGTGAGTGTTGCTTGAGGACTTGGGGATTCTTTTTTGTTTCTATAAAGAACAATAAATTATAAATGTTGTGTTAAGAAAGAAGGAAACACATCCTGGCTTTCGGAATTGTTTGGTATTTAAAAACAAGGTCAGAATGGAGTTAATATATTACTAGATTTATTTTGAAAAAATAAAATGAAATGTATTTTGCTGATTTAGTTATTTATTTGAAATCTTGTACCTCAGGATGTACAATGAATCACTCACTTGGAGTTAAATTCACGTGTGCATCTATGTTCAGCTAAGTTCTTTTCTTACAAAACTGGAGATCTCCATTTATAGGTTTGAGACATCAACATTAAGTATCAGCAATGTGGATCTCAGTGAACATGTTGCTTATTCTCTGCAACAAGCTAATTACTGCTTAAAAACTGATGAAATTCTGAGGACCGTAGAAGTTTGCTGAAGTGATCTCTGGAGGTTTTCCTTTTCCTTTCTTGCTCTTTTTATTCTTTTTGCAGCTAACTGAAAACTGTCTCTGTAGGCTTCTTTCTGTTTTCCTTCCAGCTTACTGAAACTTCATTTCCTTAATGTTACTTTGATAAAGACTCCGCAACTTTAATATATAATTTTCATTGTGACTTTCATTGCTGCAATTAAGTGGCTAATTGAACAGTTTATAACGTGTATGCCTAATTGCTTCTGCAAGAGGTTAACTGTGAAAGGAGTAGAAAATTAACACAAAATGTTGCCTAGGTTACCTTTTACTGAGTAAAGCCTCAGAGATTTTGTTTACTTTGCTGTTTATGGGCAATGAAACTCCTGAAGATGTTTTAATATGAAGCTTCCTTTGATATGAAATCTTAGATGTCAACGACAGCGTAATATGCCATAGTTTAAAAAACTTCCATGAAACATAAGCATAAAGATGTACGACTGCAGTTAAACTTTTCTTTTCCTGCTTATCTTGCCAAAAATATAGAGCAGCAATTTGGATTTTTTTGATTGTCTTTAGCAAAAATAGACCAAAACTAATACTAGCCTCTAAGAATACCTTCAATGTGTTTCTCACAGAATAAATAGAAGTTTAATCTGCCTTTGCTATTTATAGTAATACACAGGCTTTAGAAAAAATTTTACTGGTCATGTGGAAGGATGTTTCCAGTTGTTCCCTGGACACTGCACTGGGTGAAATGGAAAACAGCATAGTGTAAGATCAAATCTAACAAATCTTAGAAAAGTATAAAGTTCTCAAGTGTATCTTCAGTTGTCATTTTTTTTTAAAAATAAGGAGCTGTAATGTCATCATTTTATTATTATAAAATAATGTAATCATTATTTAATTATACAGATTGTGTTTAGGATACAACTACAGCAGAATGAGAAAAGGAAGAAGCAGTAGTGTCTAGTGTTTCTTGTTTGTTCTTAAACCAAGTTCTTTATAAGCAAATATTGCTGACAAAAAAAAAAAAAAGTTGTCTTTACAAGATGTGTGGGGAAACGCTGCAGGCAGCTGGGGTTGTAAATGTGCTTTTTGTATACCTTCCCACTTTCTTGTCACCTCCGTGGTTAAAACCAAATAGCTTGTTTGAACAGTGTCTGTTGACTAGCAGAGCCTGTACAATACTGCTCTTACAAATGAACGCTTCTCGTGTTGACCTTTTCTCCTCTGTGTTTAAACTGCTATCCTCCCTTATTTCTTTATCACTTATGAAATTTACCACTTTCCCTTTTCTAAGTCATGCTCACTTTCCTTCTGTAAACCTCTTGATTACAGGCCCTGTACATTTTTGGTCTGGTCCTTGTTTTTACTGTTATTTTCTCCTGTACACCAAGGGAGAGCTTGATGTTATGCATGCAATTACTCTTAATCTTTCGAAAACTGAATGCTGACCCAAGTAGGTGTGTGTATTAGTTACGATGGGCAAGGTTGTAGTCTACTGATCTTGCAGAATTTCAGCAGTCTAAAAGATCATATTTGAAAGTCTATGTAGGCATCATTCCTTTTATTACACATAAATGTTCTATGAGTTATTTCATACCATATTTGAATTTTTGCTACCTCCATTAACTCCAATGTGTGTTTTTTCCACACAGGATTTAACAACTCTGAACGCATGTGCGACAAAGAGTTCATAATACGCAGAGCAGCCACGAATCGCGTCCTAAATGTCTTGCGCCACTGGGTCTCCAAGCATTCTCAGGTATTCTCCTCTTGCACTCTTCTCTTCTCCATCTGTAGTACATATATGTTCTCCCTACAAAATATTTTTAGGAGTTCTGCTGTATAGTGTAGCAAAAGTCAAACTGAAAAGTCAGTGCTGTGAAGATAATATGGTAAAGCAGCTTATAAAAACACACTGTTAAGCAAGTGAAGAATCTTTCATC
Source organism: Charadrius vociferus (assembly GCF_000708025.1). Lineage (NCBI taxonomy): Eukaryota > Metazoa > Chordata > Aves > Charadriiformes > Charadriidae > Charadrius > Charadrius vociferus. The sequence continues at coordinate 5,586,768 of NW_009648822.1, read as the reverse complement.
TAGACTTGAAAAGCTCTCCTGAAAATACCCAGTTACATTATTCCTGGTAACGTTGCGTGAGTGCTTTACTGCTGCAATGTGTGTTGAAATACATATTGAGCAGGTTGGATTAATCTTTCAGATAGTCAGCGTTCATGCTGTAGGCAGCTCGGTTCAGTTGCTTTGGCTGAATGGGTTAAAATACTTGTGCTTGCATACAGATTATTTATTTATTTATTTGTTGTGACGCCTATAAAGACAGAGGCACCAGTCCTCCTCCTTGCTCCCTCTACAGCCATGAGAGGACTGTGGGTCTGATTAGTAATCATAAAACTCTGTTGGCAGAGGGAGGGGAAGACAAAGAAATCCGAGCAGCTAGTAGAATTTCATAGATAGCCATGTCCTTTAAGCTGCCAGGTGAGGCGAACATTGGAAGATTTTGGCTGGCATGGAGAAGACTATGAGGAAAATTATTGAAACAAAGGAGGGAAGGAGAGAAAGAGGGATGGAAAGAAAGGAGGAGGGAAAGAAAGAAAGAAGGAAGGAAAGAGAAAGAGTGAGAGAACTTTGGAAGCAAATGAAAGACTTTTGTGCACCTTGGATAGGTGTTACCTCACTGCAATTGTAGACTGCTTTGTTACTACATGGTAATAATCAAGAACTCTTGATCTAAAAATGGTTTATTGCACAGCTAAGTGCAGCAGTGTCCAACTGTCCTATGTCAAACTCAGTTCCCTTTTTTCCATGTAATGGGTTTAATTTTCATAGAGGTTAAGTTTCCTAGAGAATGAAGTCAGTAAGAAATGCATAAGTGGGAAAATTGGTTGTGTTTGAAAAGCTGAACATCCCAGAAGAGATTAACAAAACGTCTCTTGGTATTATGGGAATGTTTAAACATTTTGAGGTATTGGAAACAACCTATGTACACCAAGTTCTCTTTGACTACCTGTTCAATAAAAATTATTGCATGGCAAAATCTTGATCTGTAACAGGAATGGCAGAAGTCTGTTATCACTGTTCTCTGTTATCACAGAATCACAGAATTTTCAGAGTTGGAAGGGACCTCTAGAGATCATCTAGTCCAACTCCCCTGCTAAAGCAGGATTGCCCAGAGCACATTACTCAGGACTGCATCCAGGCGGGTTTTGAACATCTCCAGAGAAGGGGACTCCACACCCTCCCTGGGCAGCCTGTGCCACTGCTCTGTCACCCGAACTGTAAAGTTTTTCTGTGTGTTGGAACGGAACTTCCTATGTTCCAACTTGTGCCCATTGCCCCTCGTCCTCTCACTGGGAACCACTGAGAAAAGTCTGGCTCCATCCTCCTTCAGCCCACCCTTTAGATATTTGTAAGCAATAATAAGGTCTCCCCTCAGCCTTCTCTTCTCCAGGCTAAAGAGTCCCAGCCTTTCCTCGTAAGGGAGGTGCTCCAATCCCTCAGTCATCTTATGGCAGTGTACTGCACATACTTACTGTGTCCCTGCCACAGTTCATATTAAGTAACTGCTATCAGTTGCATTGACCCTCTATATTAATTAAAATATGGTTAATTAATGTGATTGTGAATATATTAGGAGTCATCAGACTTTTGTCTACATTAAGCAACCCTCTACAACTAGTTAGACTGAAGTTTAAGTTTCAGAGCTGACCCTGATTGTGATGATTCTCTATCATAAACTCAAAGTAACTGCGAAGAGTGCAAGCTCCATCATTGTAGCAATTTACCAAAAAAAGACTTTCTCTCCTTAAAAATACATGTTCTCTGTTTCCATTTCAAAAGTACCTGTGATATGCAGAAATATAATATTGTGCTGAATACTTTTGCACAAACTTTTGCATAAAGTTTACAATTATTATTCTTTTAAAAATATTAGGAGGACAAAGTTAATGAGTAAAAATTCAACACTGTGCATTTTCAAAGTACAAGCTATTAACTGGACTCCCCAGTTTCCCACTTCCTTTTATTTTTTCTATGGCAAGGGTGGCAGATTTTAATTCTCTGGCTCTCTTAATCCAGTATTCCAATATAGCAAATATTTTAAAATGTGAGGGTTTTGGAATAGAAAGTAATGAATGCTACAGCAACAGAGCCTGTAATCAGCTTTCTGTGTTGTTTACTTGTGAGACTAGGGAGAGAGAAAGGACAGAAAACGTCAGCAAACCAGAATGACTGACTAGTTTCTGCCAAAAAAATATGGGACTTTAAGGAAGGCAAGTGAAGAATTACTGTCTCGCCAAATAGTGTGAAATGTTGGCAGTAAAGATGTATGGTCCTGGGAGAGCAGTAGCTCAGAGCCTCATTTTACAATAACAACACAAACTGCAAGCTGGAGAACACTTAGCCACTGGTGTCTGGTGAAGGAACGCTTATTGGATTTCCAAAACGACAAAACAGTGTAAGCATTAAAATTCTATGAGATCAACAGACCTGCCAAATTACAATACCTTACAGTTATTACATTGCAAGGTATTTGCATCATTCTCTGGCCACTTAGTGCATTTGAAACATCCTTCACCGTCAGCAGCAGCCAAGGGCAGGTTTTATTCTTTAAAAAAGAAAATAAATTTAACAAAATAAATTTATATTCGCAAAGATAAACGTCCAATTCATTATGCTTTGCTGATACTGTTTTCTCTCCCTTTGGCTTTGAATTTGCTTTTGCTGCACAAAGTCCCAGCACCAAATAGGCAATATCTATCCTCTGTGGGAGAAGCTTCTCCCACTGTCTGGTAGACTCTTCTCCTTGTGATGTGCCTGAGGTCCTTGTGGTCATTACTAGCATGCACCACTATAAAAGGTGACCTACTGCACACATTTTTTCTGCCAAAATGCTATTTCTGTATTACTAGATGCAAAGAGATGCAAAGACATTAGACGGGTAAACTGTGGGGCTTCCTTTACTTCTCTTTTTAGGGTGCAAGATGCTACTACAGGCATGCTTAGTGTTGCAGCATGTGAGCCACCCTGCAGCACAGCTAACTGTTCTGGTGCTCTCTGATCCACCACTGACAGTCAATTCTCTACAAGTTATTTGTCTGCGTAAATTATTATACTGATTTAGTGTGTCGTAGTGCCCAGAGCACATGAGGTGCTGCAGAGTCACGTAAGAGTGTGCGGGCTACATTCAGATGTGTGTGCAATGTAAAGAGACTACCGTCCAACCATCTGTTAAAAGTGCTCTTGTATATATCATCCCACTTAGTTATTCCCTGCCCTCCATCCCTCCCTCTGGATCCCTTTGGCTTGCTTTAGTGTGCTGCTCTCAAGTGTATCATAACATGGGTCAGGGTTAGTGCATGAACCGAGGGACAGAGGAATTATCCAAACAAATGATTCAAAGCCTTGTGTTTCCTCAATTTTTTCTAGCAAAATCTTGGCCAGGGTTTGGAGGGTCTTTTCTCCGCTGGGCTATGGAATGAATTAGCTTCCTACAGTATCTTGCAACTGTGTCAAAACCACAGTTGTGGATATTTCAGGGGTGTTTTTTTGTTTAAAGCATGTGTTTTTAAAAATCTATCTGAGCGTGGACAGTGTTTAATATGTAAACTTGTCTGTGGCCAGAAAACAGAATCATTAAAATTAACAATTCAGCCTATTCAGTGAGGATGAACTTTCATAAAGTGGGTTTGTTATCTTGAAATCATACTAAACAATGCTTAGAAAAAAGATTCATTATTTTTAAAACTTGGGTTATACACTGTAGGAGCCTCACTTAAATTCCATGTAAATATATAGTGATAATGCCAAATCTGCAGCCCTTTCAGGAGAGCAGAAGGAACTAATTAATGTCTTCAGGAGCTCCCAAGGCACAGATAAAAATTTTGAAGAAAACTTCCTTATATAATGTCACACATACTTCTTAGTTTTACCACACTGAGCAAGAGGGATCCAACCTGTATTGTTCATCAGCCAAAACAAGCACAGCGTGAAAGGTGGCTCGTTTAGGTTTTCCATTTTTTTTTAATTTACATTTTTGTTGTTTTCATTCCCTATCCTTCTTCTTTTTTTCCCTGTTCTTCTTGGTCTTTTTCATTCAGCCACCTACAAGCCAACAAAGATTTCTTTTTGCCCAAAATAACAGCTGAATGTTCATGTTTACATTTTGTTTTTAAAATGTAATTGAGAGGAACAGCGTAGGATTCTCCTGTTGTAAACAATGAAAACACAAATGACAAGGCAGACAGTCATTGTGCAGACAAGAGCGTTGATGGGAACGGAAAGGGCTCGAGAGGATAAAACTCCCACTGACTCTTGTAGAGATGGAAAAATAGGAAGGAAAAAGGAGTCCAAGAGGAGGAAGTCTTTCTGTGATTTTCCATATCCTAGTGAGGTCTTGCAGCCTCATTTTCTTTGTTTAACAATACTTTCATGTCTTTTATCTAAACACTTCATGTTACAAAATCAAGTTTTTTCTGCTTCTGTGGCAAGCATATTGAAATGGAGCTTGTCCAAGGAGAAAGCTTTCACATCTGCTGATGAAGAAAGAGAGGCTGGCTTCTCCAGACTTCCCAGTTTTGAATGACATCTGGGTGCTTGTTCCCTTTGGCTTCTTTGAAGACCTCAGCTGGAACGAACTGGCAAATCTTAACTCTCTTACAAACTAGATGGCTGCCACACAGTGTCAGTGAGTTATGAAGTTACCACAAGATCTGGGAAGAGATCAAGGCTTGAATTTTGAGAGTATAGGTCATGATCTTGTGCCTGATGCCTGTCTTGCTCCAGCTGTGAAATAATCTGCTGCAAGTCATTTTCTTGCTGATACCAATGAAGCTGTGGTGGGTTTTGAATAGAAGGTTTTGCAGATGTAGTTCTTGATAGCACTTAGGGATTGTGGAGGACACCTGTAGGCAGAGAATTGTACAAGCAAAGATGATTTCAGTTAGTTAAAAATAGTTTTGGTGCACATGGGTTGGCCAATTCTATTTTGTACATTGGAATAAAAAAATAAGATAAAAATTTCTTTACACAAGCCCTACTTGGCTCATGTGTAAAGGCATAAAGTAACAAATATGATGCCTGGCAAAGTTATAGTAAGTTTACTGTAGAAATGTGAACAAATTACACTTATAGCCAGGCTTACTGTACAATAGCTAGATGTGCTGTATTTTAACAACATTCCAAATAAAACCCTAGGATCCATGGCCTCTGCCTTGAAACAGCAAAGAAATTTCTGGGGTTCTTTCTGAAATAAACAGATGTCATGATACAAATTGCGAATTGAAGAAACAAAGAGGTTGCCCAGAGAAAGGCAGAGCAAGGGAACCCTGAGTGAACCTTCCAGCATGCCGTTGGTCACTTAGTGAAGAAATCCAGTTTGCATACACTTACGCTCTTTGCAGAATACAGATATGCATTGAATAGTAATGCACTTAATTGTTGCTACTCTCTGTCCAAACGTCGCAGAAGCGTAAGGATTTGCTATACCACGACCCTTCAGGGAACATGAGTCACCCCCAGAATGGTAGCCAAGCTTGCAATCAGTCAAACTAATTTGCGGTACTCTGCACCCACTTCTGCTGGAGCCTGACAGGTCGTTCTTCACAGAGGTCTTTCTGCAAAGCTCTTGAATGTACTACATCCCAGGACTTGGAGGCAGGGATGTCACATTTCTTGTCTGTCCTGAACGCTTTAATCTGACAATACGTAATGGCTAGATTATTCTTTCAAGGTTCCTTTGTACTACAGCATTACACAGTGCTTGGATAAGGAGAGGTTTGTGTTGCATGTGCTGAGAATTACTGTCATGCTATTATGGCTTGTACTTTTAACCTGATTATATTACATCAGGAGTGACAGGCTAACGCTGATAGTGTGGAATCGGGACTGGCACTCTTCCCCAAATGATGACGGCCTCTTTGCACTTGAAGCTAACTGGAAGACAAAGCTGTTGTCCTTTGCTTGCTTCTTGAAGCCAGACTTACTTCAAGTTCAGGGGTGAATTTTCCTGATAGCCAGTTATAATATCTTTTATCTCTGCCTGCCACATTTCTAACTGTTTTGCTGCAGGTGAATTTATAAACATTTGCCTCAGCACAATTGTGTGCGATAGCTGAAATGTGCTTTTGTGCTGGAAAATTAAATATTGTTGTAGAGGACCGCATCACTGGAGTAACTTCAGTTAACTCTGATAGAGTTTGGTCTGCTGTGTACAAGATTAAGAGTCACTCCATTGATGACATTGAAATAATTATCTGTTTACACTTTGGCATGACAGCAGATAGGGCAAACCCCATCTATTTAGAAATTTTTCAAATTCCTTGTAAATGGTCTTTCAGTAGATCTCTCTCCTCTTCTGGACGTCTCCAGTACTGGGCTCCCAGCAGGATTTTGTCATTAGCCCGTCACTTTGAAGTGGTCAGTTATCATCTTTCTCAGTCTCTGTGCCCATCTCCTGTTTTCAGCTTGCTGCTGCAGTTGGGGGCAAAGGACAATGAATCTGCAGACAGTATCTCCACTTTGTACAAGTAATAATTAGTGAATGTACTCATAGAGGCATCCAAAACCCTGACTCTAGCTTTACGTGCAGATTTCCCTCCCTTTCACATCTGGCATTTTTAATCCTTCATTAGATTTCTCCCTTCACTAATTTAACTCTTCCTTCCTCTCTCTCAGAGCATTTTCTCTTCCAAATGCCTCTCAAAACTTTCCCATGTCCAGCTATTATGCAAAAGTCCCACCAATTTCTCTTTTTGCCTGACATTTCTTTTTACTTGGTAATTCTCTGGTTACTTTGCCTTCCATTTTAGAAAAGTGACCTCTTCTTGTTCTTTCCCCATGTTTCTCTTCTCTGCTTCTCCCTGTTTCCATCTAACACAACCCTCTTCAGGTCCTCTTATTTGTGGCTTATGGATTGAGAAATTCGCCCTCTGTGGTTATTCACAGGATGAAGAGAAGTGGCTAGGAAAACTTTTCAGTGCATCAAGTCTTCTTGCTTGTAGTGATCATATCAGCTACATCTGGGAGCATCTGTGGAAGAAGCCTGGGCTGTGTGAGCCAAGGCTGGGAATCTGAATTGGAAAGCAGTCAGCTGCCTTCCTTCCCTGCTTGAAAAAAGTCTTCCAGCCTGGGAGGAAGTCTCGGTCATCTGGCTAGAGCCGTCCCCCTGTCCGTGAGGAGCCCTGCCAGCTCAGGGTGTGATGCTTGGGTGCGTGGCACGTTCCACCAATGCTGGCCAGAGCATCTGGAGAACTTTCCATTCTGGGGTCTCCTCAAGCGTAACACTATGTAACAGAAAATTGGAATGAAAAAGGGAGAGAAACTAATAAAATGAGTCCAAATGCATTCAGCAAAGACTGTCACGAGGGAGTAGTGCTACATTTATCCTGACAACTCATACTCCTCCTCCTCCCTTTCACATGGCAATCACAGGGCGCCGAAGCCAGCCTGCCAATTGGCTTTTTTGCCTTGTAAGCAGGTGCCTGAGAAGTTGAAAAGTTGGCTCTAGTTTCAGAGCTGAACTTAGGTGAGATTATTTTTACATGAAGTGTGCAGGGTTATGTTGAAGTTGGATGATGCAACTCTGTGAAACAGTTCTCCCTAGAATTTCTGTGTGGTTTCTCCATGCACAATTCCTCCCCCTCTCCCCTCCTGCCCCTTCCTTCCCTCCCTCCAGGGTTTTTCATAGTGCTTACCACTGATGTACTCAAATGTAAATTAAGTTCTCAGGTTTTAGCTCCCTTTTATTTGTCTGAGTTATTCAATGTTTGCTCACATTGTTTAAATGAAGAATGTTTCTTCTCACTTAGAAAGATGTAAAGAAAGACTGGAGGAAAAGCTTTTGGGGTTTCACTGAGCCCATGTCAAAACTTGAAAATTATATTCTCTGTATAAACCACTGATAGTAAATCTACGTATTTCTAGTTGTACTTCACCAGCATAGCTAAGTTTTCATTTTCTTGCTTTGTGCTGCCTCTCCTGCAGTCTCTTTGCTTCTGGCCAGTGATTCCAAATTCATCATCCCCTCCTTTTTTTTTTTTTTCTTTTCTTATTTTGTCTTTTTTTAGCCAGCTGGGATAGGTTTCTTCTGAAGCACTTCTCGTGCTGCAGCACAGCTTTCCTAGCTCCTCCTGGCAAGGGAATGTGCTTGCACTTCATGAAGAGAATATTGCTGTCTAATCCTCTGCATGGTAGCGATCAACAGGCTGGTTGTGAGTCTACTTAAAATGTAATCGCGCTGACTTTGGTGCTCTGTAGTTATAAAGGAGACTTTTGCTTTTATAGTGCAGGTGGGTGACAGCAAAATTAATATACTTCCCTCTGTTGCTGCAGTCTTCTGCTGCTGGGAACTTCATCAAGTGGTGCTGAACATGGTGCACAGTGCTTTTGATTGGTCGGGAACTTCATACATCCTATTCTTATCCTAGGTGGCTCCAGGGAAGACCTCCTACTTAACTCATCAGCTGTCATTTTTTATATATCTGCACATTTCATATGTGGTTTTGCAGTATAAATATTAAATAAATAGGGAAGAAATATCTTCTCCCAATGCTGACAGTAATGGACTTAAAAATAAAAGTTTAAATTTTGCTTGGAAATATTAGTTAATTTCTCTGCTTAAGCCAAATGAAAATCTGAATAAGACCTACAAATCCTTAGGGTACTATGGATGCTAAAATATATTAGAGGTGTGTGCCCTCTCATGAAGGATTACACTACTGTCAAAATGAAATCTGCCTGCTGGAAAATTGAGTGGTTCTTGTCTGACTGACTGTATTACTTCTGTGATGTGTAAATTTCAACTAAAAGTCTCTTTGAAGGTTGGGGTAGGCTAAAACCTCCAGGTATTTAAATGTGAACCAGTATAGTGGGTTTACTCAGTCTTGCCAGCCTTCGCCGCTGAGGATGGTGGCAGGGTCTTGTTGCGAGTTCTTCCAACAGCTGGCAGAAATAGTGAAACATGTTCACAAGTGATACAGCAGATAAAATTGTCACCAGAGATATGTGATATACATATATATACAAGACAGCTATACCTGTATACAGCTCAATATAGATCTATATGTTCCTATACTACAAATAAAATATGCATAATTTATACATTAACATATATTAATATATAACACCCATAATACAGATAGTTATAATCTGCATGTGTTTTTAGTTGCTTATCTATAAATTATATTTTGAATTGGTTGCTAAGTATTTTGGTGTTTGTATAATTCTTATGTTAACCTTTCTACATACAGTTAAGTATGTAGAAATCTATGTAGTATCTACATGTTTAAGTGCAGTGATTTCCCTAGATTTTTTGTGTATTGCTCATCACACTGGCATCTCAGTACCCCCCAGATTGTGAATTTCAGTGGAAAAACAGATTAGCACTCCAGTTTTGCTTCTGAATCTCACCTTTGTTCTTTTTTTTTTTTTTTTTTTCCTCCTGGAGCATTGCTGTAACAAAGAATACCTCCAGGCACAAAAAAGAGATTTTGGGTGGTAAGACAGCAGCTGCAGAAATTGCATGGTCAGGTCTGTCCTCTGGGAGGGCTGTGCTGTGAAGTGACATCTTCTCGTGGTGGTCAGGCTGGCGTGGAGGTGTGACAGCAGCTGGAACTGAAGGAATCACAGAAACCACTGCATCCCCTATAATCCCTAATCAATCCGTGTCATCCCCGATAGTTTGGGCTGGCTATGCTGATAAAAGGTCTAGGACTTCTCGCTTTTCTGAGTTCAGAGAAGTGGATTTTTCCACCATGAAGTTTCTTCCAAAGCCAGCGTAACTGAAGTGGAAGATAACCCTAACCTGAGGAACGAAGTGTTCCTACAGCTTGCCAACAGTATGAGTTTTTCCAGCGATTCCAGGACTACTGTCTTGTGGAGATTACTCAGCAAACATGTTTTGCTGTTAACGTACAATGTATTAATTCTCATTACTTATAAGAATTAGCTTGTAAACATGCAAAACTGAAAGTGGTTCGTTTTTGCTGAGTCCAATATTCATAGGCGAGGCTTCCCCATCCTGATTAACAAATTAAATAGCTTTTAAAATATAGAATTTTCTGGTGATAAATTTAGTTGCAATAAAGCAAGACTTCTTGAGAAAAATTATCCTGCAATGAAAATAATCAACCAGTTGTGGTTTGAAAAACATATTTGGAGACTAAATCCTGATTGTGTTGTTGAGATCTGCCCATTTACAGCGGCAGGTGAGAATTTTACCTAACGTGCAAAGTGAGGATGTTACGTTTGTCAGCTCTTGGATACCTTCTCTGTTCATTGATATTTTTGTAGCATGACTACCAAAGATACCTAGCTTCTTTTATAGAGTGGCCGCCATCGACTATAGGACAGATGATACTATTATTAATTATGCTGGTTGCTTAAGCTTGTGCAGACACAAGATTTCTCCTTTAGCTAAATTTTGGTAGTTTCATATTCCAAATGATTTTCTTTTAAAAATCACTGGAGTAAACAGTACTGCATGTAGTTTAGTTACATTCCTCATGCTTTCATTGAATAGTGTCATTTCCATACCCTGAATAAATAAATGAAAACCTATGTCGTCTTTTGCAAACCAGCTAAAACAGTTCCTAAAGGAGGAATTTTGGACAATGGCTACAGAAAACTTATTTTATAAAATAAACACAATGCAGTACCCAGAACTATTTTTTGACAGTTTTTGCAGCATATGTAACCATTCAAAGCCTAATACTGCACAGGTTCCTGTTCTCCTGTTGGTTCCCACTCTTCTGTCCTCTAATATGGACAGACGTCAGAAAAAACTAAGACATAGATACTAGTTGGTTTCAAAATATGAATTAGTTCTGGCCAAGTTGAGAAGACCCTTGAAGGGTAAAATAATATGCTTGTAACAGGAGGGAAATGCCCAGGGCATTGCTGGAAGGTGACAGAAGGGTATTTCTGAGCGCTGACATTTTGAGCAATAAGCTTTCTCAGAAAGTCCTACGAGCGTGGCTCTGACACCACTTTCTTTAATGAACATCTGTCCTCCTCCTCATCTTAAGTATTCCACCCCTTTTCCAAACTAAGCATCACCTTTTTTTGTGACTTTGCGTGTACTCTGAAGCTCCTGCATCCCCTCAAGTGAAATGTATGGTGTGAGGATATATGTCTTCCCCAGGGGTGGTTCTCCTCAAAGACAGGTATCTCCAGAAATCCTGTTGATTTAGGACCCTGTTGCAACAGAAAGGGTTGTAGCTGATTCTTTGGGAAAATTAACATTTCCCAGTTTCAATAACTGTGGCATCCATTCCCATGGAAACAAGTGGAGACTTGCCCCAAACATGGTCTTGCTTGCAAGTGACTGTGGTTTATCAAGGAACATCTGTGATGCAGTAGATGACTGAAGATCTTGGGTTTAGTTTTGTTATTGAAATGCTAGCTTCGAGCCCACTAAAAGCATTTTTGGAGTCTACTCCTGTAAGTTCCCACCTTGAAGTTTGTACATTGTTCTATTCTTTGATTTTCTCCAATGTGAGAAATCAACAGAAATGGTTGTTGGCTTTTCCTTTATCAGATATTAGTCTGCCTCAGAAATAGTTAAAATGCTGAAGCTCTTATGTGCAGTGCCAGAGAGCACTAGTCTGATTTCCTGAGCTTATTAGATTGAGTACTCCACTACTTGGAACAAAAAGCAGACCTTTCCAAAAGGGTGAGTATGAGATAAGAAATACCAGAGTGGGAGGCAGATAAACAGAGAAACTCAAGAAAACAGTGAAAAACTAGTGTCCAGCCTCGCTAGGCAGTGGCCTGAGTATTGCAATTAAACTGTTTTTCTGCTTTTATAGTCATCACAGGAGAAGAGAGGATAAGGTATTTTGTGGGTATTGGTGAGAACCGTTTCTCCTTCAGAAGAGTGATTTGCCCATTTCCACACAGAATACAAAGGTCAGAAAAGGAGATAAATTACAGCCCTTCAGGCTCCCACTCTTGTAGCTTGTTCACTACAACAGCTTTCGAAGTTTTCTAAATATTTGCAAATCTAATAGCAAAAAAAAAAAAAAAGCAAAACTCACAAATGTATATCCTTTCAGTTATTTGATTAACACTGTTAAAACAAAAGGAAGTAAAATTGTTTTCCTTTGTAGGATTTTGAGCTGAACAACGAGCTGAAAATGAATGTATTAAATTTGCTGGAAGAAGTTTTGAGAGACCCTGACCTTCTGCCACAAGAAAGGAAAGCTACTGCAAATATACTGAGGTAAATACATTTCTAATAATTTAGTACATTAACTATAGCATGTGAAATAGAGGATCATGTATCATAGAATTCACAAGGTTTGGTTTTTCTTCAGAGTATTTAATTTTGAAGCATTAGTAAGTGTTTTATTAGCTATAAAACAGAGTGTGTTTTATGTTTCATTCATAAAAATACCTGTATTAGAAAATTTTGCTGCAGTACTGTTGGCAGCCATGGGTTCAGTCTTTATGCAGAAGGGAAAACGCTGCCCAGTAAAGCAACAAGACCACTCACTATAATACCTTGAGGAACTCCTGTCTCAATAACGGGCCACGAGCGGCTGATGATAGCCTAACGTGTCATGCCATCCCAACAAGACCATACTTGCACCTTCCTTTGTGTTGACACCATGCCCAAAGTTCTTTGGGTAGCTTACAGAGAGGGATTCTTATTTAATTAGTGCCATGAAATAAAAGGCCTTTAAGCTTCTGCATAACCAGGACTATTTAAATTAGGGTTAGAACACCTTATTTTGTTACTTAGGGTTGGTATTACAGACTTGAGTGTCTAGTCATGCCAAAGAGACAAGTCTTTGTAGGCATTTAACAGTGACAATAATTTTGTCTACTAAGTGTGAATACTTTATAGCAACTAGTTTTCATATAAATTGTTGTACATCACTAAGGAGCAGTAAACATTTAAAGACTAAGCAGTTGATAAAATAGGATACAATGAAAAACGACAGCTAGATCTACGACGTGCTTTGTTAGTATTTTTGTACATATTGTGCTGGAAAGCCAAGAAGGGTGCAATAAATGCAGTTTGTCTGAATTTTTTAAGACCATTTGATGGGTTTCCCTGTCAGATACCTAAGTGAAAAGAATGTCAGAAGAATGAGGGGAAAGTTGTTCACCTGGAGAGAAAAAAGGTCAAAGGATAAGAAAGAAGGATAAGTTCTTAATAAAAGCACTTCATTTCAATGGGATCCTACTTCATTTTTACATAAATAAAACTAAACCTCCTTTTTAATTATACTGCATCTGCTGTGGTTCAAAGTTAAAATAGTAAGCTTGCTTTATGTATTTCCTTGGAAGAAATGGCAAGCAAGAAGAGCAAAAAGGATTAGGTTAATGGGTTTTAATAATATGTGTGACAGCAAAGGTTCTGTCAGATTGCACACAGTGGGAAAAATTATCTTAAGACCTTTAGCTTCTTAAGACAATATGAGAAAATAAACCTGCATTGGCTGTTCCTGGCAGAGTAATGGAATAGATCTATAGGCCTTTAATACACAAGTGTGTTAGCACTTTCCCATATCCAGTTTCCAATTAGCTAATTTCCATTAGCTGTTGCATCAAAAAATGGGACCTTGGTAATTACGTGTAAACTGTGAGTTGCCCCCATTTACATCCTGTGGCTGCTGTTCTATGAAGTGGTAGGTATTGTTTATCCTCTCTTTCCTTTCTAGCCATGTGTTTGTTATGTACTGCCCATAAACTCTCAAATAAGAGTGTGGCATAAATTTTCAGACAGAAGCTGTTGCATAAATACAACTTAATTTCAACTGTCAACCGGATATCAGGACATAGTCTCCAAGTTAAAAATGTTATCGCATAAAACAAACTGTCCCAAGGTGTTATGCTTCAGTAACCTTGTGAGATAGAGTGTATTGGAACAATTCTGATATTGGAGAAAAAAGTCATTCAGCTGAGGTGAAATACGCAAATGTGTTGTATATCTCACCTTTCTACTGAAAGGAGGAGCTCTGGTTCTCAAATCACCTCAGGAAAATGGGTTGTATGGTGATTAAGAGTGGTTTTCAAGCTTTAAAAAAAACCACTGTAGTTGCTCCTGGAGACACACACTCAGCAAGGCTATTATAGCTAATTGAGAAGAGGAAATTAGAGGATTTAAGGAATAATCTGCAGTTCAGTCTAGTTGTTTGTGTGAAATTGTGTATCTGTGGTAGAGACACAGGCATGCACATTCCTTTGCATTTCCACAGGCCTTCATTTTTATTGCACATTATTAAAACAGGGATATTTATAAGCTTTAAAAGAACTGTTTGAGTTGCTAGTCCTAAACAGTGACCTGCTGTCCCACAGAGGCCATGAACACACTCTTCTGGCTGCCCCAGAAACCATCTCTGCTACTGGGGCGTTAAGCAGCAGTCCCTCTGGTCCTTCAGCTTCCCAGCTTCAGAGGTGGAACCAACTCCAGTCTGTTCTTTGAAAACTTAACTTTTTAGTAGTCCAAAATACAAAACTGAGGAATAGTTTCTGTCAAGAGGGTTTAGCTTTTCTGGCAGATTAGAAAGGTCCTTGCTCAATTCTGGAACTGATTTCACGAAGAATGAGAAACTGACAGGAGCAGAAGAGACAATATCTGCTTGCCTGCATCCTATCTGACAATACTATTATGTGAACCCAGTTGTCAACCAGGTTTCTAGTGCCAGAAGAACAAAGTTTTTTCTATATTTGTACTAAAAACAAAGATACTGCTTCTGGTGAAAAAAAAAAAAAAAAAAAAAGGACATGGCAACACAGAAATGGTTCTTTCCCTGATATTCTTGCCTGATGCCTCCCATGGTGCCATGGCTTGTTGTGTAAGTATGTCAAAGCAAACACTGAACGTGCTCTTCCTTAAGATGGGAGAGTTCTTTCTATTACTTGTCTCTGAAGATTACTATTTACTGTAGTAGGGAAAAAACAAGAGTGTGTTCCTCTTGACCAAGAACTGCTAAGCTTTAAGCAAACGCTTTCATACTGCACCAAGATGCTGTGGAGAGGCACCAAGTTCTACACCAGTGTATCTCTCACATCATTGTTTTCTTTTTTTCTGCATCAGATTACAGATTTTCTATCATTTGCCAGCGTGGCAGATTACAGTCAATGTTCTGTATGTTAAGGGAAGGCTTGTAATGGAATAAAATTATTTCTTGAGTTGAGTGCCTTGAACTGTCCATAGGTTATAACGACAGGTTGAGGGGAAAAGCATTTCCTCTCTGCATTGACTTAGAAAAAATTCTTTGGTGAGACCCACTGTGTCTAACTGAAGAACCTAACCATGAAACAAATGATAGACAGCTAATGAAGCACTCCTTCCAAGGTGACTGCCTATCATGAAGGAAATTCTGTCCACTAAAATTGTCTGAAGTTAGGCATCTTGACTGCTCCTCCAGAAATCATAGAAGACACTTTCCTTTCTCAGACAATTAGAGAACACAGGCAGTGACTTGCAGAGATTGTGAATCCCACCCTGGATGTCCTAAAGGTATCTAGAGTCTTTCTTGTTGTAGAAATCTGTGGAGGTGCTCCCAGGTATTGTGTTCCTCTTTTGGTTCACATACCAATGTCTGGTTTGCAGAAATGCTGCTCAATCCACCACCACCACATACCCACCTCCTTGGAAAGATGTTATCTTTTTGGTTTTCTTCTAGCTAGAGGGCTTTCATATAAACTACTTAGAGGAGGAATATAAATTATCCACCTAGAACTGAAGGGCTCTTTTACTGTTACTAGAAATCAATTTGTTTGAAGGTTTTTGACACATGGTTTTTATGTGAAAGCACAGATTTGTCATAACTGGAAGTTTTGATGAAACTTTCATTCAGAAGGCTTCTCTGGGGCAGGATAAAAATGGGGAGGGGGAGTAAGCCAGTTAACATGCCCCTCCTGAAAACAGTCATTCACCCAATTGCTAAGTGAGTGTCATAAAATAGGCTTTTTAGTTGTTCTCAAGAGCTACTTGCTGCAGGCTTTTATATCTTAAAGGCCTTGGCATATCAAAACATGTCAACCCTCACTGTAGGTCTTGGCTTCCCCACATTTCATTTTTTGTAGTCTGCTCTGGACTTTGAAAAGTACAGGAATTCAGAGTTAGGTTAGGAAAAGCATTTCTTATGATAAACTCAATGTTCAAACACTCATGAAAGAAAGTTCATGGTTTCTGAGACTACATATAGGTATATTCTGTGGACTGTCTCATTGAAGGATATTGGGTACAAATTTCTCTTTTTACAAACTGACTTGAGTGTATGTGCGTGTATGTGCATATAAATTTCTTGGAAAATCAGTCCCTTTGATAGCAGAGATTAGAGGGGTAGGAAAGGTTGGTTTGCGTTCTGAAGATATTATGGTCAGCTCTGGGAAAGACTGTATAGAATATGAATGGCAAGGAAAGTGTTTATGAGAGATGCTGAGCTGCTTCATGCCTTCTTGAGTCATCAAACAGAACAGCTGGTACTTCTCGCATGGCGAGATTTTTGTTGAATGGACTGACAGTGTTTCTCTGAAGGGTAAAAAAGCTTCTTTTTCTTTTTGTTCAATATCCATACTGAAAGCTAGGCAAACCTACTGAACTATGTTTTGCTTGAGTTTTTATCAGCCTTATTTACTAACCCCTGAAATCTAGGTAAAATTTCATTGATAGTGAAGTAGGAAGATGTAAAGTTCAGCCTGAAGAGCAGTGACTAATTTGATAAACAGTCTTATCTGGAGAAAAAAAAAAGGTGGTTCTCCTCCTCCTCCTCTTCCTCTTCCTCCTCCTCCTCCTTTCTGCCTTGTGTGATCTCACCAGACAGTACATTTCAAGCTGTATAACTTACACCAGCTTTTAAAATATTTTAAAGATATTTTATGTACCATAAAGGCATGAGGAGACTGATGATAATATTTTCTACTAGAAAATTATTTTAATAATCGGTCAAGTTGGGCATGAAGAACAGTTTCACTGAGAGAGAGGTCTAATCTTAGCTGCTGACTCTAAGAATTGGAAAGTTAATTCTTACGTATTTACTTCCTTCATTTGTGAGGATAATGATGGAGATATTGCCCCATTCAGCCCTCCCTGAGAAGGATCCTATTAAACAGTCTGGCAGAATCTCTTCTTACCTTGGCTTTCTCTCATAACTCTTTTCACACGGATCCATGCTTCTTACCCAGCTTCCATGAGTCTCTCCAAGGAGTGCAATGGGAACTGCCCAAGCAGAACTGATCACCTCAACGTGTCTTCCTAGACCTCTGTTGAAACTAGGTATCCCAAAGCTGACAACAGTGCAGACTGAAGTGGAAGTTGCTATTGATGCTATCCAAAAGTAGCTTTATCCAGTTTAGAGATGCATTGTCCTCTACAGATCTAAATGTAGAGCATTTATGGATAAAAGGAGATTTTTTTTGTAAGACCACTGTGTTATGAGGAAAACTACTAGTCATATCTTTAGAATGAGGGACTGGAAGTCTACATAAAATGTGAGACATCATGTTAGAGAGTATCAGAAAGAAAAGATGGGGAAAAGTTAAGTATTTTCAGCCTTTTAAGAATCTCATGTTTCCTATTTTAGTTTGTATTAAGCAAATAGAATAATTTCGGTATCAAAGATGAGAACTCCAGCCAATGCAAAGTTATATGTAAGGGAGTCAAATGATGAGTTTACGAGATTACTGAGACTACTTGGGGCAGAAGGACAAGCCCTCTCTTTTTGTTATTGCCAGGAAGCACGTGCTGTTGTCATATGAGGAACAATACCTTTCTGCAGGAGATCAGTCATGAGATACAGCACAAAATAAGCTGCTCAGGAAAATGCCGGTATATTTACAGTTGCTGAGGCTGCACACCGTTATTATCTAGAGAAGAAGCTTAGGGTTCTCCTGAAGAAGTAGACATTCAAGACTTTGCACGGCTTGCCCATCAGGCATAAGGTGTTTCCAACTCCTGTGAAAAAAGGGGCATTTTGTGTGCATCTGATAGGCTGCAAATGAAGGCAAGAATGTTTCTTAGATCCTTTCTCTGTGTATCTGCATTTGATTTTAACCTAGTCCTTCAATTTGGCAACCCAAAAGGAAACAACAGCAACCCACAACAGAAGAACCTAGTGTACTAAGCATTAACACTTCCTCCCCACCCACATAGTACAAATTCCATATCTTACACTCACAGCTAAAATCTCCAGGCAATATAATCCTTTTTTTTTAACCCTTTCAACAGCTGGTACATGGAAAGTCTGTTACTACAGAGTGCAAGAATAAAGAATTGGAGGGACCATGACAGAATACCTGTTCCAGTTGCTGTGCTTTCTGGAATAATCAGTAGAACTGGATCTTCTTTGAAAATTTTCCTTGAAAATCTAGCTGATGAGTACTCTACAACTTCTGCAGAAAGTCCATTTCAGTGCTCAACTATACTTGCAGTTGACAAATGGAACTTAATGTTGAAGCTAAATCTCCCCTGATGCGAATCAGTCCAGTAACTTCTTGCCATATCATTGGTGTCTTTATAGGGAGTCTTTTACATACTGACATACCGTTCTTTCTCCGTAAATCTTCTCTTTTATATATAATATAAATTCAGTCTATTCAAGGTTTCTTTGAGTCTATATTTTCCAAATGAAGGAGTAAGATCTTAGAATTATGTGCCAAGATACTACATCAAAGTAGATGGGGTTTGATGAATACTTACTAATTCTACTAGGTTCATTTTTGACCCATTACTCCGAAATAACCCTAATAATCACAGGTTTTCTATAGAAGAATTGGAAGCATGGATTAACACTTGTATTACTGAAAGCAAGTCACGTACTTGCTACAAGTAAAATCTGCTAGCAGTTTGTTGTCTATTTCCACACTCACAGCTCTTTGTGTGCAACACTGAATAGGACAGTGTAGTGCCAATAAACAAGAATACTTCCTAGTGAATCACTCTTTTGTGCATCACTATTTTGCTGTCTTTCTTCACTTCTCAAATGTTGATTTTTCAAACATTTCCCCCAAATATCCTTTAGCGCGGTAGTTTAAAAATCAGAGAAAAGGCTTGAAATGTAATTTTCCACCTTTAGGTTTCCTAGGATTATTCAGGATAGAGAGCTTCTCATTAAATATTGTTATCAAGTTGTGGCTTTGAGTTGCCAGTCCAGTTCTTAAAAAGGGAATTTTTCCTTTGTCCACCAAACTTCTTTGCACTGAAGTCAAAGTGGAATAGATGTAGAAACCTTATCACTATAATCAGCAAATAAATACAGTAGTTATTATCATTCTACAGTATGTGGTGTTCTTAGCTGAGAGATTTTAAGCCTTTATGACCATCATTTTACCTTATGTGACTCTGATGGCATACCATTTTGTACACTTTTATTTAAAAGAAGACATGAGATTTTAGGTAGCAGATTTTTTTTCTTCAGTTGCAGTCTTATGATTTATTTCAGGTAAACACGATTGCCTATCATCTGTCAGAAGGTTTTCTTGTAAAGATAGACAATTTCATTTATATGGGATGTGATGTTCTGATACTTAATTTTTCAGGGCTCTTTCCCAGGATGATCAAGATGATACCCATTTAAAAATAGAGGATATCATTCAGATGGTAAGTTCATCTTCAAATTTAAACATAAATATTCCTATAGAAATGTTGTGATTTTAAGTCAGTAAAATGTAGCCCAACTGCAGCTTTACAAGTCTGGACAGAAATACCGTTCTTTTGTAACAGGAATGTACATTTCCGTTTAGAGAAAGTAGGAATTTGGAGCCCGTATCAGACATGTACATGTCAAACCCTCGGGATTTGGATTTAAATCATGTGATTAAAAAATGGGGGGATTTAAAAAAAGTTGTTAGCAATTTTTCTTAATTCTTATTTCTTTGTAGCTAAGAAGCTAATTACAACTCTGTGTTGAGAGTTCATATGAAGTTTTTAATATCCCGTGCTTCGAAATGACCTTTGATGCAAAAAGAGATCATTAAGTCTTCTCCTTATTTTTGCAGTCAGATTGTCCAAAACCAGAGTGCTTTGAGACTTTGTCGGCCATGGAGCTTGCAGAGCAAATAACTCTTTTAGATCATGTAGTTTTCCGAAGCATACCCTATGAGTAAGTGTTCTCCTACGAGTGACTGAAGTGAGTATGGTGGATGAGTTACTGACTGGCAGTGTTAAGCACTACACTAATTCATGCTGGTGACAAAAAGGCTTGCATACGTAGCGGGATAATGTCCTTTGGCTGTTTCTGTCATTGCCTCTGAATCCCCTATAGTTTGTTCCTGTTTTGAAAGGCTTTTCTTTGCTGTGGTCTAAGGCTCTGGGCTAGTGAAGGGTGAATAGGTATGGAAGTAGGGAAGCGCTGAGTGTCTCAGGAGGGAGTGTCAAATCAGCTTCATTCATACGGTAGTTTAACATGGGTATAACCACATAAGCTGACAAGACCAATTTCAAATAGGGTCAAAATGATGCAAATTAGGATGGGGGGATCGGGGGAGGGGATTCAAAGAAAAATAAATCTTCTTGATAATATTTACTGCTTCAGACAGCATTAAAAATGGTATCGTGAAATGCTGGAATTAGTGTAAAGCTGTGTTAATAGCTTCTAACAAAATGAGGTACACTTGAAATCCACTTAGGCCGCAGTTACAGACAGAGTATCTGTACTGTGTTTGTTGAGGGCATTTTTGTTTGTTTTTTTCTCTCCCCTCAATGTCTAGAGAGTTTCTTGGGCAGGGCTGGATGAAAGTGGATAAAAATGAAAGAACACCCTATATTATGAAAACTAGTCAACATTTTAATGATGTAAGTACTATTAAATATCGATTGCTTTCTTGGATCTCTATTGACACTGTCTATGATGTCTGGAACAAAAATACCTTTTTTTTTTTACAATGTGGCATAACTTCTTAACTGATAGTGACTCAATGTTACAGGCTTTTTGTGATTAACCTTTTAAATCAAAGCACATGGAAAATTCTTGTTTTCAAGAACTGGTACTCATCATTTCCATGGCAATTTAATAGAGTAGAACATTTTAAACTGTACTACAATGCCTTGTTGCTTAGAGAAGAAACTAAATTTTCTCCAGAGAGTGAAAATATAACACTGATTCTATTTAATGAATGCCCTTTGTATGTATTCCCATCCATATCTTTGCTCTTTACCATTTTCCTTGAATTTTACTGAGAGATTTCAGAATCAGTTTTATTGCTGTTGGCTTGGAGATACTCCCCATTGCATCTCTTGCCTTTCTCTCATAGCATCATTCCCCCCACACTTCCCTACGATGCTGTTCTCAATGCACTTTCTCTGGTTTTATTAAGAGCCATAAGTTCTGTTGGGCATTAGTTTTTTCTGCCTTGTTCATTAAATAATCATATGTCGAAAGGGATTATATTTAAATGTCCTAAATTTCTTCCTATTTGTTTGGTCAGATGAGTAACCTTGTTGCCTGCCAAATCATGAATTACGCTGATGTCAGCTCCCGAGCCAACTCCATTGAAAAGTGGGTAGCTGTAGCTGATATTTGTCGATGTATGCACAATTATAACGGTGTGTTAGAAATCACGTCAGCCTTGAACAGAAGTGCAATCTACAGACTTAAGAAAACTTGGGGTAAAGTATCGAAACAGGTAAGAAAGATATGATTACAAGTAGGGTTGCTAGATTTTGTTTGTCAGTGTGTTGTTCAGAGAACAATGAGTTGAGATAGGATTCCTCCCATAAATATTTCTGCTTTTACAACACACTGACTATTTGCTGGAAGCACCAATTGATACTGGTATTTCATGTAAAGATCTTTTGTATTTCATTTATTCTTTCTTTTTATGTAATCCTAATATAATAATAAATATCATTATTTATAATTTTTATTTTTATCATTTTTATTATTTTTAAATTTTTATTATTTATAATATAATAAATATCATTCATTAAATATCTGTGAGAACAAACAGATTTCGATGGAATCAGTAGGTGCCTAAGACTACGACTTGAACCTGAAGTACTGAAATATTTGAGAAAATTCAATTTAGATATTTTCAGATATACACATTTAGGTGGATACTAGTTATAACTCAAGTCAGCTCAGGTGCCTAAAATAGGAGTCATATTTCCCTGCCTGTGCAGCAAGTTGGTAGAAAGGTCAGCACTTCTTCTCAAGGTGGTGAGTTTTTTGCTGCCCAGTAAGAGACTGTAGACAACAAGTCTTCTTTCTCATTTAGGGGCCCAAGTTTAGAGGCAGCGAATACCTCCCTTTAACCCTCATGGCTAAGGCTGTGGGAATGACTGCCAGTAACACAAATAAGACACACCAAAAGAAGACTAGCCAGGATCTTTTATGTTCTCTGTTTTAAATGATTTTAAGAAATCGGTTGAATGATTTGAATCTCAACTTTCTGCTATTTCGAAAAAAAAAAAAAAGAGAGAGAGAATATTTTAGTATGGTGGCATAACAGAGCAAGGAGATCAGTAGGACAGAGCCAATCACTTGTAGGTTAGGCAGTATTTCGATATAGAGTTTATTCCAGCTAATTGGAAGATTTCAGGTTGCACATTTTAGATCTGACTGATTGACATGCAAAAGATGGGCTTTTGTCATTGCATTTTCTCCTCTGTATAATTCTGCGGCTTTTGCAATGCACCAAAGCAGCCCAGGCAATAAATCCATTTAAAATACATTCTGACCGTTCTGCCTTCTCCAGTCAATTTTTTCTCAGCTGCTTTACAGCTGGTGCTACGTCCTTTTATTTAAAAATATGTTTAAAATCCTTTCAATGCAAACTGTTAACAAAAGGTTTACCTGCAAAAAAATTTATGTTTGGAATTTGTTTGATTTTTAAACTTCTCAGTTAAAAAAAACCAAAATCAACAGATTAGTGTTGTTGCACAGTTCCCCAGTACTTATTGGAAACATAATCTGCGTGTATCACCAGTCTGCTATTTAGGAGAAAAAGAAAGTGTCTGTTTCTGCCTACAGCTTTCTCTTAATTAGAAATTCAGTTTCAAAAATGACAAATTTCTCATTACTCTGTATACTGCCTCAATGCTATAGCATAAATAGACTGAAAAGCAAATTTATTTCACTTACGAAGTAACCGGGCTCTGATGGTTTTTACTAATTTTATTAATTTTTACTAATTTTTACTAATTTACTAATTTGCATAAGACAGTAATATATTTTCAAATCCATATTCAGCTTTTATCAGAAACTTGGAGGCAAAACCAGCCTAGTGCAAGCTGCAAGACAGTAAACATCCTTTACTGTCACTAATTTCAGTAAATGCAGCTGAGGATCCTCAGCAACATGTAAGATAAAGTCCCTAATATTCTTGTATACACAGTACACTGAATTGCTGACCATTAATTTAATGAACTTGGGTTTTTTTCCTGAATTTGCAGGCTAATAATATTAGCATAGATACAGGTTCTGTGTGTCACTCAAAGAAAATCATTAATGCCGCCTGATCTCCATTTTCAGAAATACACGAGGAACTACAATAAAGCTGATTTCCTAATGCATATGTTATTACTTTTGAAAATGAGGTGAAGATGCGAAGTGATTACACCTTTTCTTAAAATCTAAACCCAGTAATTTATGTGCAACAGCAATGATATTTGTAATGCATTTTCTTTCTAGACAAAAGCTCTCATGGACAAGCTTCAGAAGACTGTATCATCTGAAGGAAGATTTAAAAACCTTAGAGAAACACTCAAAAAGTATGCTACCCTACAATATACAATTGTGTTTTGTTATAAGCAGTGGATAGTACACATTAAAGATGAATTGGCTTTGATTAAGCTTTAATAATTAATATTATATTGGATAATATTTTTACCTAATAACCTTCTAAATTCTAGTTTTATTCTTTTTGGCTTTCTTGTTTTGCAGAATATCCTGTGATTTAGTACCCCGATAGATAAATATAATATCTCCAGAGAATCACTGAAACAAATTAAACTATTATTCTGTGTGAATGTTCCCTGTTCGGGTTTTACTTACACTGATAAACTTTTTCAATAAGTGTAAAGCTAGGTTTATAAATAAAATTTCTCATTCAAAACCAGGATTCTGAAAAGGCCTTGTTCCAAATAAGAAGTTTAGTACTTAGGACTAAGCCTAAGTTGGATCAAAGATCCGTTCACCCCTTTATCTTGTTTCTGACAGTGGCCAGTAGCTGATGAGAGGAATGTAGGAACAGGACAAATGCACAGTGATATTTCCTCTCCTATAGCGTCCCAGCCCCCTGTACTCTGCCACTGTGGAAAACAGCCTTCTTTTTATTATTCAGTAGTCCTTGAATATATTTTTTCTTTAATGAATTTGCCAGATTGTGTTCGACCTTATGTAATTTTGGTATCAGAAATATACCATGACAAGGGTTCTACAATTTATGTGTTGACTCCAGCTGCATGCATACAAAAGCTGTGTTTTTGCAAGTTCTGTAATTAGAAGTTGGTTTTCCAGTACTGAGTGGTACAACTACTTTAAATGCTCTCGAGAGAAGCAAAGAATTGAACTAATAGAATAATTACTGGAATGTTTAAAAATATATACAGTTCAAGTTAGTCAGTTTTTTGTAAAAAATATTGTTGGGGAGCTGATCGCCTTTTTAAAAATGTTTTTACTCTCAGTATATGAAGAGGTACTTTTATACATCTTTCAGTTAATATCTTGCTTGCCTGTGTACAACAATCATCCTCATAATATAAAAAATACCCAGAATGAAGGGGACTGCTAAGCATTGTCGGCAGTCTGCTGACAATGTTAACAGTACAGCCAGCACTCTGCAGTTCTTCTTATGCCAGAGCTTCAGAAATCCAAGTGTGCTACTATTTCTGCTGAGGCGAGAATCAATGAGCATGGGGCAGTGACTGTTGCATTAGGGAAGCAGCAATCATTATCCCATTCCTCCTGTCCCTCCACGAAAGGAAAATCCCTCTTCTCTAGGGTCTCTGTTCACAGTTATCTAGATCATCTTTGCTACCTCTCCCTCTTTCTCCTTCTTCTTCGTGTTCGCTGTTGAGAATGCCTGAATAGACTTTGACAGAATGGTATATACATACATACATACATACATACATTTATAAATACATGTGTATATACATGCGTATATGCATACTTATGTATGTATGTATATACGTGCATGTATATACATATGTATGTATATATATCTCCACGTGTGTGCGCGCACACTCGCACACGCTTGAAGGTTTTCTCCAATTCTAGAGTTTACCTGTCCTTCCTCTCACTTTATCATTTTACTGTTCTACCTTTTACTAAAGGTTATCTGCCATTAATATTAGATACTGGACAGAATGCATTCAGTTTGTCACAGGTGGACCGAAGACAGCTCAAGTGAGGTCAGAGAAGCTGTTTGTCTTAGAAATGAATGTAACCCATTGATCAGAAGTATCTTAAGTAATAAAAGAGTTTGTGTGAGTTATAAAAAAATTACTTTGCAAATTTTGCTACAGGCAAATACGCTGATTTCTTGTTTCACAGTTGTAACCCACCTGCTGTTCCCTACCTTGGAATGTACCTGACAGACCTGGCGTTTATTGAAGAAGGAACACCAAACTTCACTGAGGAAGGCCTTGTCAATTTTTCCAAAATGAGAATGGTAATTTTCAGTTCCTTATATGTTTTCCCAACAGGTGTTTAATTATGTGAGTTAATTATTGATTTAATTATAAATCCTTTGAATTTAACTTGTAAAACCCTACAGACATACTGGCATCATGCAAGATAGCTAGGTGTTTGAAAGCAATTACTTGACCCGGTCTTCTAACACCACCTTCTGGTAAACTGAGTATTTTTACAGGGTGGATTCGCCTCTAGTTTCTTCTCTGAGAAATGACAGACGGAAAAAGCAGCTGTCCGAAGCTCATGAAGGAGCAACAAAAGGCTTTTTGACATAACCAAAATTAAAGGAATGTAGTGCTTAACCAGAAAGCAGTAATCACAATCTTCTTTTCCTGTGTGCTGTGGTCTATCTAAAAAAACATTTTAAAGTTGATTTCTCTCCAGCTACCATATAATGTTTTGTGACAACTCCTCAGAGGGAAGCATGGAAATTTCTCTTCTAATCTCAGATTAATGCCCTTCTTATGGCTACCCATTGCAGCAGTCACTCAAGGCAAAGAGAAGAGAGGTTATCAGTATGGGGAGAGGAGAAATAAGGTGTTTCACTTGAGGCTGACTGAACAATAAATGGTTAATTTAGGAAAGCGAAATCCTTGGAAGCCATTAGATGATCTCTGCCCTTCCCTTTCCTCCTCCCAGGATAAATTGCATAACTTGAGGCAAAATTCTTGCCGTATGTGGCTTAGCTGAAGTCAAAATTCAGTTGTGCTTACTCATATACATGTATTCTTTTGAAAGATCTCACATATTATCAGGGAAATACGCCAGTTCCAGCAGACCTCCTACCGCATAGAGCATCAGCAGAAGGTAAGGCTCTTCTTAGGCACTGTTACCTACTAACAAAATCAAAGCTGTGGTAGCAATTAGTTGTAAGATATAGCCGTTGTTGAAAGGTAAAATCGATGTATTCTTTTCCCACACACAGAGAAGAGAGGACAGACAGAAATACGGACAGGTACTCTGGGGCTGTCATACCCTCACCTTGGCAGAAACTCTTATTTGACACCATACAGAAGCAAGTTTTTTCCTCCTTCTTTGGAAGCTCTCTCTGGATTGCATCCTTCGTGGGTTTTGGGCACTAGGGAGCAGGTTCAAAGGGAAATGTGTTCTCCCTGCCCAGTTGGAAGCGTAATTCCTCAGGGAATCCCCAAATCCTGGGATTAGGGGACAGGAGATGGCCCAAGCATCTGCTGATGCTGTGTGCCTCCTGCAATTCTTTACCCCTTCTTTGATTTTGCCCAAAGTCAGTCTGTGCTTTCAGAGATTTCATATCAGACTCCAGAAGAGCAACCTGGGCTTAGGTAACCTGGCTAAGGACTCGCCCGTTCCTAAGAGGCCGTGCTTGATTCCTAGAGCACTGCTGGTGGAGCCTTACACCATTCAAATGGGCTGTTGTGTTTCTCAAGAAAACAATGTGAGGGGATGTCAGGATCCGAAACGGGCTGAAGGGGAAAAGTTGTTGTGGAAGTATCATACAGTCTGTTCATCTGTGTTTTCTCCGTTCCAGGTCACTCACTATTTACTTGACAAGACACTCATCATAGATGAAGATACCTTGTATGAGCTTTCCCTAAAGATTGAACCCAGACTCCCCGCCTGAAGAGTCAGCTTTGCCTCAGAGTCTACAGAAAGCTTTAGTACAATGAACAGAATCATGCATGCCACGTCCTAAAGACAGCAAGGGAAATATTGAGAAGAATGCAAGCTCTCTTTTCCAGTAAGAGATACAGAGCCTCACAGCATTTCCCTCTCAGGCAAAGAAAATGAGCATCGGAGATGGAAGACAAAGATGCTTCCTACCCGGATTAAGTGATTTCCACTTTGCAAAGATAATGTTTTGCAGTAGGGACTATGCATTTAATGGAAAATAGGAGACTTTCCTGTGAATGGGTACTCATTGCAACCGTCCTATGTGACAAATTAAGGGGACAGATTTAAATGGTGGTAATATACTCAGGTATATTAAGATAAATGAGCAAAATGAGAAGGGTGTGATATGGTCTGGTCTGATGGCTAACTGTGCGTTCTCTAAGGCAGTAATGGTAGTGGTGTCTTCATATGGTGTTAACTTCATTGAAAAAACAGGATCTTAACCGTAATCTACTATCTTGGAGTGACATTAAGGTAGCATCTAGTATCTTCAGTTCTGCAGTTGTCCTAAATACTTGCTATACATTTAATGCTACCCTTTATAAAATGTTATCTTCTTTAACTGTCTTGTCAACCTTTTCTAAGGTGATTGATTTTACCTATAAATGAATTGTAAATATTTTTTCATTAATACACCATGGGAGTATTTACAGCATGGCAAGCAAATGAACTAGTTGAATAGCTGTAAATAGTTGCCAGCCTTGCAAGCTTCAGCTGGGAGATACGAAGTTAGGAGCTATACCTGAGACTCAAGAAATCCGGACATACAGTGAAGGGGATGGTTAGTCGTGTTGCACACAGCCCTGGAAAAGGCACTTTATTTTTCTGCACCTCCTGCAGCTTCTCTGACAAGTCAGGCTACAAAGCACTTTCTGGACACACTGTGGAGAGAAATACATGTCTGATCTGGCAATGGGTAGTGATCAGCAATGAACACTAGGAGTTGGAGTCACAGTTTCGTTTTACGTGGAATCAGTGGTTTGAAAAACGTCTATTTTTTGTTCAGCCATTCGGCACTGACTTAGCGCTGAAATTGTTCACATCAGTGGCAAATTTTGAATGCCAGCAAACACAAAATATATATTTTTATCTGAGCTAGTACTTATCATTTGCATATGGGCATATGTTTAAGAAAATGTGCTATTTGTAAATGTTTTCAAAGCCTATGCTTTTGTGACATACCAGGTAGATAGATGTCATTTCTACAGCTAGTTGGTACTTGCTAAATTTTCCTGATCAAGAGTGGCCTGTTGTAGCTGCATGGAAAGTGAGCTCAACTGCATGCTGTAAAGTGCATCATAGTATAAAACACAGGTATTAGCACTGTTGAAAAAAATTGGCTGGAAAAGTGTCCTTACTTTTCCAATGATACTCAGCCAGTTGAAGAAATAGGGCTATATCACTGTATACCTCCCTTAAATCCTCTCAGGGAGACAAATGTTTAAAAGAGATTGTGACCTAGGCCTATTTGATCTGACATTTCTTACCACAGTCATGATGCTTCTTAACGCTGGCGATGAAAAACGGATCTGCCTGGCTTGTGGTTTTTGTCTTTATTTGCACTTTAATTGTATTGCTGGCCCAGCCCAGAGCTGCACAATAAATTCCATTTGTTCTGTCTGAGTGTAACTGCTAGCATTTATAAATGTACCTTAGCAACTGTAAATTTCATTAAGTTTCTTCATCACAAGGACCATCTCTTTGTAAATAACTGCATGAGGAAACATCACAAATACAGGAAAATTCCTCAATTAGACATGCAGACAGCAACAGAAATGGAAATTCCAGGAACATTTTAAATATTTCTGGTTATTGATTGCTGTAGAAACGAACATGGCAAATGTTACTTGGAGAAGCTTTTTATTGTCAAAAATGTGCTTGTTCTTTTCAGCAATGACTGACAAGAAGCTGATTGCATCCCAATGCATGATATGAAAATAAAAGAACAAAAAGCATGGTTTATTTGGACCACAAAACCAAGTTACTGTGTATTTTCTGTACAAAAGCAGTTACCATGTGGTAGTTTCTTAAAACACTTCGAACTGATGAAGAAACAGAGGAAAAGTGGTCCAAAAAGTGATTTCTTAACTTGGTTTTATTGTTTCTCTGTTAACAAAGAAAATGTGTAACAACTGTCAGTGTCAATTGGCATCTCTGTCGTGTGCTATTAACTGCTGCTTTATCTGCCTGTACCCCATTTTACCAAACTTCCTTGATGTTCCTAGGGTTACAGGGTACAATCCTTCATCTTACTCTTTTCCCAGTTCATTGTTTTGTACTTTTCCTGTGTATATTGGTTCTTCGGAGTTTTGAAACATTCAGTGCATTTTAACGCTTGCAGCACGCAGGGGTGGTGCTGTGCTCATGCTGCAGCATTACGGATGGGCAGAGAGGAAGGCAAAGGATTAGACGTGGGGTTTTTTTCAAAGGTGCTGAGCATCCATATCTTAAAATCAGTAGACAACGTGGTTGTTCAGCCCCTCTGGAAAAGCATCCACTATTTATATGCCAAAAGTTACCTCTTGGGTCAGTGGCACAATTTAGGTTAGAATCACTAGAGTAACTAGATACTTGATTTGTGTTCAGAGCAACAAAAAAAAAAGGTCACAGTCACGGTAATGTTTGATTTGCTGGTGACTAATATTAATCTGTTTGGTTGGGGGCACAATGCTTTCATTAAAACACAGGAGGGCACTGCTCGAAGAAGTGAGCACGCGTCTCGTTATCCCCAACCCTAGCCAGCGCTGCAGCCCCAACAGCTGGAAACAGCTGTTCTGCAGAAATCCGACACAGCGAGCGTGGAGCCGGGTGTCTGCCCCACGGTCGGGTAGTGTACTTTGCGTGTGAGTGGCCTGAGTGCCTCTGCTACAGCGCTGCTGCTGTGTTTGAGCTATGGCAGTAGTTAGTAGGCAGCAGCAACCTGCTTTGTGTGAGGCTTTGCCGTCTATATAACCAGCTAGTGCGGTCATCTCCCTGTACGGCGCACAGGGATTGTGGAGCTCCTCGCTACCAGCTTCTCTGTGCCGCTCCACCACAGCCATATAATATATAGAGATAGAAACCCCAGTCATAAAACACCCACTGTTTGCCTCTGGTGTTTCAGGGAGGACGTCTCCACGTGAGGACTTTGTCATTTCGATCTTGCTGTCTTTTAGGATCTTGTCCTTCACAGCTTGTATGCCGTGGAAGCAGAGCAGACTGGCTTTTCTGCAGTCGGAGGTGAAAAAGCCCAACTGATTCAGGATTCATAGGAAAGAGAAGGGCTGAAAGCGCCTATCTACTTGCCTTTCTTCGCTCCTCAGCCCTGCCGCGCCAGTCAGGTGCAACAGCCGTTCGCCAGTGTGAGGGGCTGCTCCCGTCGGCGCTCTCCGGACTAAAACGCCTCAGGGTGTGCGGGCTGGCTAGCTGCAATGGGGATAGCATTTTTCACCCACTGGTTTCAGCAGTGGGCACATTTGCCAGCAAAGGCCGAGGGGCGTTCTGCAGTATTTTTTACCGCATACGTAGCAGCCCGGAGTCAGCCCGTAGTTATCTGGGAACCTGGGCAGCAGCACAGACACGTCCCCTTCCATGTGACAGAGAGCACTTGTCACACGCTGATACGGGGTTAGAGTTGCCTTCACCCCAGCCTTCACTCCCCCCCCAGTCCCTCTCCTCCCCACACTAAATTCACCAGTGGTGTTAGTGGACCGAGCCCGTGATTAGTCATCATGTGGAAGAAAACACAGATCTGTTGAATTTACAGTGGCAGTAAAGTGTATATTCTGTCCCTTTCTTTTGGCTAGTCCTGTAACACAAACACGTAGCTTAATAGTGAGAGATGATACTGGGACTGATCACCCTTATTTTAAAATAAGGAAGAGGTCTCTGTCCTCTTTCTGCTTTCCTAGTTCTTAATACTGATTATTGTTCTGTAGGATAAAAAGGAACGTAACTATTTAAAGTATTTATTAACTTTAACCATATTGATTTTGATTTCAGGAAACATTCATTATCTCCAATTTTCCTTCATAATCATTATTTATTTTAAGGTTTTACAAAAACATTGTTTTATTTGTATCGATATTCAGTCTTTCCTTCTTTCACTCTTATCAGCAACATTAAACTTAGATATATGATTTTAAATTCTCACTGATAGAGACATTTTTACCCACTCATAATTGTTATTCGTTAAGGGCAAAATCCTTCAGACCTCATTCTGATAATACCTTAGGCTTCACTGAGAGCTTTTCATAAGTAAGTATTTGGGGATCTGGCTCTCAGCTATTTGCCTGTTACAGTTTTTGCCACCAAAGGTCAAATGTCTCTGTGTAGGATGCTTTGTGTCCAATACGCTGCTCGACTATGGTTGTTTTGTTGTACCTTTACTTTTGAAATAGTCTCTGAAGTTTTGTTCTTTAGGAGGATAGATGTATGTTTATTTCACAGATGTACCTATATCTAACATGTTACTTAGTGCACAATCCGGATGTTTTTGCATGTATTGTATAACTTAACTTTTGACCTGAGGTTATTGCTTTGTATTGTTAGTAAGGCATATCAGGCAGGGTGTTGTGCCTATATGCTAATTAAACATTCTTTTTTTTCCTGAGTTGCAAGAGTCCTTAATGGTATCTGTTTGGTTTTTTACCCCTCAATGGTGAGGAATTAAATCTACTCCTGAATTACTGCTCCTTTTAGAGAAACATGGGAGGGGAAGGGGCAAGCCATGAGTAAGAAGGGCAAAAAACAGAGAAAATTCTGGGCCTCTACAGGGAAAGAATGGTTTGAGTTACTGCATTTTATTTCTTTTTTCGCTCATGCTGCATTGCAGCTGCTGTGGGCATCGTTGGGAATAATGCTGATTTTAACTTGGAACGGAGAATGAAGTCTACTTCATACACAACTAGAAATGCTGATCCACTGTGTAGTGTACAGCACAAATAACTAAATGAGACATGTAACAGATTAAACTGAACCAGCTGCACAACTCATTCTTCTTCAGCTTAGGAAAACCTCTCCCTGTCCACAGCTCCATTCCCTTTATAGGAAGTTACAAGTAGGCGGAGTTTAAATATCATTTCAGAAGGTGTTTAAGGACTTCCCATTTCAATAGAATATTTATTTAGTCAAAAGGCAATGAACTATATACATAGAGAGTAAATAACATTGTCCCTAACTTCTTTATCCTGTTGTTTTGGGTTTGGACTTCTGTCTAAACATCCCTAGCCTCTTGGCTAGTGTCCTTCCCTGGATTTAAAGAAATAATATAGCCACATTTTATACCCAAGTAAACACAGAAAACATTTTAGGTTTGTAAGTATGTTATGTCCCTCCTCTTGCAATAGGAAAACAAGTCACACAGAGATAAAATGACTTGCAAATTGAAGCAAAGCAGATGTTAAGGCTACAAAACCAGGTCTCCAGCTTCTGTTATATGCTCTAATCACTGTTTACCACTTTCCTTTGTAGAACTGGGTAGTCTTTTTAAGACAGAAAGATGCCTATTAAATTTCAGGTGGGGTCTCACAAGAGCAGAGTAGAGGGGGAGGCTCACCTCCCTTGACCTGCAGGCCATGCTCCTTTGTACGCAGCCCGGAATACGATTGGCTTTCTGGGCTGCAAGAACACATTGCCAGCTTATGTCAAATTTTGTGTTTACCAGTATCCCAAAGCTCTTCTCTGCAGGGCTGCTCTCAATCCATTCCCCCAGTCTCTACTGGGAGATATCAGAGATTGCCTCAACCCAGGTGCAGAAGCCTCCACTTGGCCTTGTTGGACTGCATTGGGTTTGCACAGCCCCGCTCATCCAGCCTGTCAAGGTCCCTCTGGATGACTAAGGTGTTCATTCCCTCTGGTGAATGAACTGGATCACTCAGCCGGCTGTCAGCTGCAAACTTGCTGAGGGTGCACTCAATCCTACTTCCTATGTCATTAATTAAGTTATTAAATAGTATTGGCCCTGGTATGGACCCTTGAGGGACATCACTGGTTACTGGTCTCTGTTTGGACACTGAGCCATTGACTGCAACTCTTCAGGTGCCACCATCCAGCCAGTTCCTTATCCAACCAACTGCCCACCCATCAAATCCACAACTCTCCAATTTAGAGAGAAGGATGTTGCGGAGGACCATGTGAAAGGCCTTACAGAAGTACAGATAAATGACATCTGTAGCTCTTCTATTGTCCACTGATGCAGTCACTCCATCGTAGAGGACCACTAGATTAGTCAGTCACAATTTGTTATGTTGGCTCCTCAGCTCCCTGCCTTTTGTATGTTTCAACATGTCTTCCAGGAGGATCTGGTCCATGATTTTACCGGGCACAGTAAGATCATGGATTATTGTATAGGAAGTATTTAGCAGGGGGGAAGCTGTTTTCTACTCTATAGTATGTTGCAAGAAAACAACTAAATACTCTGTAAAATTAAAGACTCGCTGAAATGATCAAATCTCCAAGGAAATCTGACAGCACACAACCCTTTTTAATCTTGACCATGAAGAAACAGGGGGAAGCTAGCTGGTGCAGGCTGTTCAAAACCCTCAGCTTTGTGAGGAAAAACTGAAATTGGTCTTGACTGATTGTGCAAAGATAATGCATGAGAATTGTGAAGACTGAACTATGCCTTGAAAATTATATTCTAATGTTCTGGCCCTATCTGTGTATAGCCTAGAAGCAGTAAAATTTGAGAAGAGCAGAATTTTGTTTCAAATTTCCGGTTTTGAAAAGGACTGAAACAATCACTGGTGTTCATTCCAATACCCTGACTGCTGGAGCCAACTGTGGACTTGTGGATTGGTAAATGTAGCAGCAGAAGCAATTTCAGGTTTGTTTTCCTAGAGGTAGCAACTTCACTGTGTAAGCTTCTTTGAATCAGACATCTCGTGCTCATGATGTGCACATGCCTGCATGGATGGGTCAGAAACAGAGCAATAATTATTACTTGTGTAATAATTAGACTTGTGCTCTCTCCCACTGCTCTTCCTGGAAGCTCTTCATTTATACAGATAGGGGACAATATGTATAAATCATGTCTAAATCCTATATATGTTTCACATAAATCAGGAGTAACTTTTCCAGCCAGAGAAGGCACAAAGTCCTATCAATGCCTTCTATTCTGCTCTAAATCTAAATATTTTATTTATTCCATTTCATTTACTGTTAAAATTTCATCTCCAGTGGGAGAGTCACATGAAGAAGAGCACCTTTTTCCTTCTCTAATCATGCCTGCTGGAGTTTCCATGACAAAAAAAATGCTGAATCAGCATGGTGGAAAGAGGGAAGGTGTCCAGAGTTCAAAATATCTGAATCTGTTTGTTGGCTGTCTTTCTCTAGTCACTATTCTTTTGAATTCCCTGACAATCACAATCTCAGAACTGATTGATTTCACCTTTTTGGTCATTTTAAATTAACTGCTGCGTTTTCAGTACTGCTTTATGAGAGGAATAAGAATGCCACCTGTGGAAAGGTTGGTATGAGAAATCCAGATCCAGAAAGCAATGGCCTGGTGGACTGTGAGCCTCCACCACCAGCAGTGGCTGACCCTGCAGCAGCAGTGGAACAACAGAATGAATATCCTCTGCTGGGTCAGAGAGCAGAGGATGTCAAAGTCTCCTCTTGTAAGGCAGTAACGTTTGTAATCATGTTTTCAACATAAACCCTTGAGAGAAAATAGCATTCCAGTGAAATAGGAATACTCTTTTTTAATTTTTTAAATAAGACAAAAGCTTCACCAAAATGTCATGCAAGAGCAACTTTTCAAAGGGCTGAAATTGTCTGAAATAGAATTTTCGCCCCTTTAACATGCATGATCTACACTGGAAAATTCCTACCTTCAGACTTGCGGCTATAATTAAAATCATATGCTTTGTGATACTGTGCAATGTAGTCTGCAACACAGCTGGCAAAAATACTGTAATCACTTTTTAGGCAATTGTGCTGAAGGCCACATGGTCCTGTTGTAAGTATTTTGGATATTCCTGCTTTTCCAAAGGGTCAACTCCATTTTTAGGAAAACCTTTTCGCCTCCCTTTGACCAGAAAACACACTGCTAATTATAGAGAACCTTTCCTATAGTATGTGGTGGATGTCCTGTGAAGAGCAACTTCAATAACCTAAAATAACTGGGGTTATTTTTAACGGGTTGGTTGGATCTAGTTGAGCTCTTTATTTAGTAGACATGTATTAGCACCTTAAGGTGCCTTTCTTGGGAGTAATCGTAACTGTGGGAGGACTGTTCTGTGCCTACTTATGCACTCGGTCATGGTGAATTTGTGCCCATCCTTAGCACCAAGTACTTGCTTAAATTCCATCAACTTCAGTGGGATGTAAGTGGTTGAGTGCCACTGCAAAAGGGAATGTTTTTCCAGTTTGAGATCTCAGTGACTGCCTGTGATCTATGTAAGTGGATATTGAACATCCGCAGTCTCAGGGAAACCTCCGTAAGCAGTCTGGTAACCATTTGGTAAACAAGTGTACTTATTCCCAAGACAGTATGCTTCACTGCATTATTCTAAGTCTGTCGTTAGGAATCTCAAGACTTAAAGACCCATTGAAATTTAATTGCACTGGGGGCAAGCTGACCGCTAGCTTGTAAGGATATTGTGCGTAGTGGCTCTTTGCAGCTGTACAATAGCAGAGCCCTGACTCCAACAGCAGGAGAGCTAGCAATTAGTGTCCTTGCAAGCTCTTTAGAACTAATACAGTATCCTCTAATTCCTAATTTGATACATATACTATGAATAACTAGGCTTATAGTTTCTGCCCTGATTCCTCTGATTAGTAATAAATTACTTCCCACATACTGAAATTTGACTTTATAGACATTTTCTTTGAAAGAAACGTCCTAATCAGAGAGTCCTTCCCATAAAACTAAATTACCTCTGTCTGGCCCTTATACGTAACTTCTCTGTTCAGCAGCTTTCACAACAAACTCCAACAGGACACAAATTACTGTTGAATTTCAGCTGAACTCCCTGTGCATGGATCAATGGCATTAATATGAATAGCAATTGAATTAACACTCAGCTACTGCTACCTCCCTGGCACAAGCAATGAAACCAAGACAGCATTTTAACTGGGAGAGCTCACAGCATTATTTAGGTTAGAGAGAGATGAGAATAGGGCATTATTTTGCATGGATCTGAGCATCCCAACTGTTTATGTAATTGAGTTCCTCACAAAACAGATCAAGGAAAAGTAGTAAGACCAAGCTATTTTTTAGTATTAATGACACGTTCTTCAGAAATCATGAGGGAACCTGCTAACACTGTTTGCCAGATGTTTGCGAAGTTGTCTAGCAGGCTGAGTTTTGTTTGCATTTTCAGTTCTTCCAGGCTCTGAGGTGCAAAATAGCTTAAACATCTGCACAAACCAGCAAGGCACTTCAGTTCATGGTATCACCTACTTTGAGGCAAAGGCCTTTGTCTGTTCAAGGGTTGTATGAAAAAGGCCGCTTTGAGTCAAAAAATTAA
>NW_009648822.1:5527207-5550089 GCF_000708025.1 Charadrius vociferus | reverse complement strand
TAAATGCAGGCTGGGGTCTTACAGTGGCAGCAAAAGATGTGGCACAGCCACAGAGGAGCTCTTGCCAAATAGAAAAGGAAAAGGTGGTTTTTGTTTTCTCTGCCAGTTCCTCCACAGGGGTGGATTTGTTGTGCTCATACTTCTGTACTCATATTACCTCAAAAGATCCTCAATTGGATTTTTTTTTTTTTTTCTATCAATACCAGAAACATAGTGTTGTGTTGATAAAAAGCAGGTGTGGTAAAGAGGGGGACCTTCAAATACTTGGTAGACCAGATGCATTAATCTGGAGTGGCTGTTTTGTTTTTAATTATGGTGGGCATGCGTGGTTCTCATTAATCCAAATGAGTCATGACATTCTGGGGGAGAGAGGTCTATGTTTTGCAAAGTTTCAAAGATCTGAGATTTTGGTTTAGGAAATTGCTGTGTGTAATTCAAGGAATATTAACTGTACAAACCAAAAAGCATTTTAAAGTCTTGGATTTTTAAAAGCTGCACAATACTGGCCTCTGTGTTCCTCTGTCAGTCTTGATAAATGTTCAGCTTCCAGTGGGAGCAGAGCTAGGTGAATGAAATTGATGATTCTTTTTTGCTTTCTGACCCATAGCATGTCATTTTTTCCAGTACTTTACGACTATGTAGCTATAGTAATTCTAACTGGGAGGATTCAGGTACCCTCCTTTTAGATAGCACATTTCTGCACCCGTTCACCTGACAAAGGGTCAAGAACTAATGTTGTGAATTAAAAAGTAATGGATTGAAAAAAATGCCCACTGTGATTTCAGCTCATTCTGGGTCCCATTCCCATCCCATTCCCATCTGGGTTGTGAGCAGGTGGATTCATCCTGCTCTCCGTGGCTCTCAGGAGCCGCTCAGGCAGGCAAGGCACTCCAGCACAGAAGCTGCTCTTGACCTTTCTCTTTTGGCTGTCACTAAATGGTCCCTTGAGGGTGAATCAGCGGAGGTGCATCACGTTGCAGTTAAGCATCTGGCCAACCACTTGCTGACGTGAACTCTCTCCCCCTGAGAAGCGTTTGAAAGATGATGTTGCCATCACCCAACTGCTGCATGCCCCTCTCCTGCCACATCCCGCTTATGTCCTCAAGGGCACCCTTGTGCGAGCAAATGTCATTCATGTAACCCAGTGAAATAGGATTGGCCACTGCAGCAATTATTTTCGTTTCCCTCACCTCCTTTTCCCCATCTCATATTACCTGGGCTCCTGTCAGCGCACCAACTTGTTATTCTCTTTACACTCTGGGCTCGCTGCAGGCAGCAGGACGTCTCTACCTTCAGCTTCAAGGTCAGTTTAACAACCTATATTGCTTTTCTAGCCTCAAATGGTAGCATTTCAAATACGAGGGTTATTAAAAATGAATTCAAAGCACCCGAGCATGTGGTGCAATTTGGTTGTAATTTATTGATTCCCATAACTACTTGGTGCAGGCAAAAATGTGCCAGCCCACTGTGCAGCTGCTTCAAATGCTGACCCTTAAATAACAGTTTAAGTAAGGGAAAAATAAGTCCATTTGCAGATGTATAACAAGTTCAGAGAAAACATCTCCAATTCAATAAGTTTTTTTGTGACTTTGATTGTGGCTCTCTGTGCTGCGGAGGTGTGGGGGTTTATACTGTAAAATAGTGTCAGATTGATTCATAAGGGCAAGTCCTCCCTGCACCTTGGTTGGACTTCAGTAGGAGAACTTGGACTTCTGAGTCTCACCAGGTCAGGTCTGACTGGCCAGACCTTCAGCTGACAGAAATCAAAAATCCTGTTTTCACTAAGGGGTAGTTACTAAGGGGTCGTTGTCTGACCTATGAAGAGTCACAGTCTTTTCCATGTCTTCTCTATTCAATATGAATCTATTTATAGTTTGGATATATTTTTTTTTCAAATTATTATATTTTTATAACCATTCACTGACCTCTGGCATTACAAGGAGAAAGAAACTGAAATTTGGTTGATTTT
The DNA here is from genome assembly GCF_000708025.1 of Charadrius vociferus. Lineage (NCBI taxonomy): Eukaryota > Metazoa > Chordata > Aves > Charadriiformes > Charadriidae > Charadrius > Charadrius vociferus. The sequence goes on along the minus strand of NW_009648822.1, from coordinate 5,548,120 downwards.
TTGTAGATATTCCATGCTGTGATTAAGGCACAGTAAGAACGATGTCTGTCCAGGCATTGTTTCTACACTCCGGACACTGTATCTTAAATGCAGACTAGTCAAAAAGGTTCGAGTCTTGCTCAGAATGATCTATGAGAAACTGAAAAAAACCCACCCTTATTTCTTTATGAGATTTAAGGTTTTAATTTGTATTGTAGCCTCTGAACCTGCAGAGTGATCCAGCAAACCAAGAGCAATGTAAACTGTTTTCTGGGTATCTAAAAATGGTCTCTCATGCATGTAGTCACTTGTGACATTTATTTCAGATGTTTCTAAGGTGCCAGCAACTTCCATAGATGGGCAGAGAAAACTTTCCACTGGCATCTGTAGGCTTTAGCTCAAGCTAAGGATGGCTCAAAGGAATTACTTCTCAAATATAAAAGACCAGCCTCCTCCTCCCTCCACCACGTGAAAGTTCAGCTCACTGCAGTGAGCTAAACGTTAGCTAAACGGCTTAACAGTTTATGGGCGTCTACGTTATCTGTGATTATAAGCCTGTGTGAACTTTAGCTATGACTCTGCCATTCCTCTAAAATGTCGCTCAGGATCACATGGTGTGGAAATTAATACCACCCATGACATGGTTCAAATATTTAATCTAGTTCTATTTCTAGAAATGTCACTGTAACCCTTGTACCTTCCTTCCCTCCTTGGCACATGTGCCGCCTAGTGTAAAATATAGGGTAACCAATACCTTTGTTCAAATACATTACGAGAAAAAAAAGGAGCTGACAACTTCCTCTTTAAAAGAAGTTCAAGAAAGTGAAGAAGTAATAGCAAACGCATTATTTTGTAAATATTAAAAGCATAGTAAAGTTTGCAAGTTCCTTAAAGGGTAAAGAGGCTTTTTGTGCATTTCTGATGATTCACTCTCCTCTGAAGTTCCCAGAGAGGGATGCAGCAGCTTTGCCTGTGTGCAGATCGCAGGATCCCCATCCGCAACGGGACGTGGCCGAGGCAGTCTGAGCACGGTGGTACCTGTGCATCAAACATCCTGGAGACCCTCTGCAGCCTCTGGCCAGAGGAGCAAGGGGAGTTTTGCAACGCCAGAGTTTTAAGTTGTTGATGTGAAAGAAGGATCTTCTCAGTGTTGGTGAGGGACTTGCTGTACAAAAGCCGTACTTTTCTGCAGGGTACCTTTGCATTTAACAGAGGCTTTAATCTAGGTGCATTGTGAATAAGAGGGAAAACTGGTTTAAGGCCCTGAAATAGGCATTCTCCAATTTTTTTTCATCCTGGGGTTCCAACTACGGTTACAAACAGCCCCTCCACCTTAAATGATTGTTGCAATCCTTTGGGCTGTTTCTCAGCCAGCACCAGATTTGCACTGGTGACACATGTATTAAAACACAGTTTTAAAACCAAAATACACTTCTGGCAGGGTATTGATGTCCTGGAGATTGGTTACAGGCAGCTGAGCATGTCTGGGGGGAGAGCAGAGAGATAAAAGCTATGACCTCTAAGATCATGACCTTTCAGACAGGTTTTGCTGATTCACTGGCCATAAGTCATAAGGGAATACTGCTTTGGAGAAGGTAAGGCCGAGTTGACTCTGAATTTGCTTTCCCTTTATGGTGCCAATGTGGTGAGAAGATGGAAATGAAGAAACCTTGGTTTTGCAGACACTTAACACTACATGCTGTACAGCTTAGTGGCTGTTACTTTAAGTCAGTGTTGCATTTACTCCCCTCACAATTAACCGCTGCAGACATCGATCCACAAGATGATTTGTAAGGAATTAATCAAAACTGTTCGCTGTAGGAGGGAAGCTGGTGCATGGAAGATACACAGCAACTGTTTCTGAGCCGATTGCTCTGTGTTCCTTCTCTCCTATACAACAGTATTTTTGCTTTCCCCAAGTGATAGTGCAAGTACAAATGACCTTGGAAATAAAACTTTAAAGGACCTGTTGCTGGTGACAAATTCCACTCTTGGAGATACTGAGCTGTGCTCCATCCCCTGCCCTTGGGCCAAAGGCATGAGTAATCCTGGAGGCATACAAAAGACATCTTAACCAGTTATCATGAGGCAAAGCCAGTACCCAAAGTAGGAGCAGAATGACATAATAAGGGGAAAATGTTCAAGGCAAGTATTCCAGGCATTGGCCAGATTCAAATACTGGAAGCCACCAAAGTGTCTTGCAGCACACTTGACTAACAAGAAAAAACTCAAAACCTTCCCTGCCGCTTCACCTGTAGAAAATCCACTTGATGCTGGATATGAGCTGAGATGTACATCTTACCCTCCACCTTCAGCAGTTAAAGGATGCCCAGCTGTGGGCGCTGCTGAAGACCACACTATCTGCAAAGGAAAGGAAGACAGAGGTGTTGTAAGTGCTGAGTGACAGTAGAGCAGATGAGCCCTGACCATGGTAAGGAAAAACAGGAGATAAATGACTTGACTAGGAGCATTGCATAAGAGCCAGAAACCTTGGCACTCACATTAGAGGGCTTGTGAGCCAAGCCCGAGTGACGCCATGTGCAGCAGAAGCAGGTGCACCATCCCGGTTACAGCACTGGCTGGCACCACAGTGCTCATGAGGTCCATTTTTTGTATCTCTGCCATCTGCTAAGGGATTTGAGAAGCTCATGCTCTTCGCTCCCTGATTGTGTCCAATACCATAGAAATTAGACCTCTTTTGGACAACTGAAGAAGAGATGGTCACAGAACTAAAAATCAGTGCAGGTTCAGATGCAGCTAATTCTGTCTTATGTATTACCAAAATAAAGTCCAAATTCACCTGTAGCTTGTGGTGCGTTGAAAGAACTTGAAGCTTCTGCAAAGTGAGTGTAGTTATAAAACATTTAGCAGAGAAACAATTTTTAAGTAGAAAATCACAAATGATAATTGGGAACCATTTAAGAATATTTTATCAGTACATTCAGAATCCCACAACAGAGGAGAAAACTTTTCCTCTTATTAGGAAGCGTTCCAGTTTAAAAGGAAAGTGAAAGTAACAGTAAAAAAAATTTATAGGACTGATCAGTTAACCAGGTTCCTGCTATTGCAGACAACCCCATCCCATAATCTCACTCAGAAGTGTATCTACTTCCATACCAGAAACAGTTCCCCAGCTGCTCCGGGCAGGAAGCCCCCCAGGCCATGCTGAGGACCACAGTCATCACTCCCTGCCTGCCGTTCAGGGAACTGTGCGGCTCTCAAAAGGGGCCAGCACTTGGCAGGCAATGACCACGGCATGCCCCTTGTAGTGAACTGCTGCGGTCCCAAGGGGCTGATATGATTTCTGAATGCAAAAGCTACTTAGTAGACGCAGAGATGCTCTGCTGCTTCCATTTCAGAGACCTGGTATGACCATTACTATAATGACAGGACCATTACAGTATCAGGAAGATGTTTGGGATGAAACAAAATGGAACAAGTTCAGGGAAGAGCTAAAGAGTGATTACTAAATTTGAAAATATGATAAAAAACTGACGGAGAGTTATAAAAAGTGCAAGTTAGTGCTAGTTACTAAGTAGCTACTTGTGGGTCAAATAATGAGTAGAAATTTCTACAAGAAACTGATGAAAATAATTACAAAAGCCAGTAATTCAAACTGAAGGCAAACAAATGCAGGCCAAAAAATAAGATAGGAGTTGTATTTATTTTTTTAACTCAGGTTGATTAACCCTTGGGACTCCTTTGTCTTCTCTAGACCATGCTCTTTCTAGATAGTTTTAAAGGGAAGATGGATGCTTTCCTAATGGAGGTGTTTTCCTTCCAGCACACCTGATCAGCACAGGCAAGTGCTCGATTCCTTTTCAAGGGTTAAAATTGATAATCACAGAAGTTCTTCTGATCATGAAAAATCAATTTTTCCCCTTCCCAGCTGTGCTACAGTAGCTCTATAAGCATGTATGAGAAAATGGACTTTCTATCATCATAAGCACAAGGGAAGACCCTCAGAAAACACCTACAAAAGAAAAATGTGCACTTTCAACTTTTTAAGCTGTGCAATGGTTAAAATTCCCTGATGAAAATGAAATATTTACAGTGTCAGATTAATGATAGTCTGCAGTGAAACCTGAATCACAGCATGGTATTTCTGGGAAAGTGTTCTTAGAAAAACCTTATGCCTTTAACGACACCTTTGACTGGAATAATTATGATTCTCCGAATCCACAGAGGCGGTGATGGTGCAAACTTGTTGTTAGGGCAGGTTGACATGTTCTGTGGGGAAAAAAACAGCTGGATCTGCTAATGACTTGAGGTCAGATTTGACAAATAGCTTTGATGAGATTTTTTTATAGTTTGAGACTCTTTCAAAATGGACCTTTTTGAAATGTTTGTTTGAAGCAATGTGTTACTTAGAAATCATGCTATTTTTAGCAGGAAAAAAGTGAAAAACAAAACAAAATGGTCTTGTTTCCTGCCAAATAAAGTGCCTTGTTCATTATGTACCCTCATTATGCTAAAACTTTGCTGAACTTTTACAACAGGTTTTTGTGCAAATCTATTTGTGCTATTTTGATTGTATGTGGACTACCTGTGCAGGGCATAACGTGGACTCAGTTTGTGCTGCAGTATTATGTGCATTTGTATTCAGAACTATAGCCCACCCTTGTGGCAAGAACTGTTTATTGAATTAGGAGTTACACCATTTTGATAAAAAGGATTATAGTCACCTTTCCACAGCCGTCCAGATGATGTTTACCTTCTCATAAGAAATTCTAACTTTCATGTTCCCCTAGACCCTTTGCATTTGACAGTCACAAATGATGGTCCCTGCGATGGCAATGCCACGCTGCAATCAGAAGGTCCTACCTAAGGAGCAGAAGATAAGGCCAGCTGTCGTCTCCCAGTTCCTGCAGGCAGCAGCCGCGTGATGCTATGATTGATGCTTGTCAGGTCACCTTCTCAGCAGAGTCACCTTTTCTGCAGGAGTGACTGGGTTTAAAAAGCTGAGGCACTTACTGGTAAAGACAGAAACTGAACTTCTGCTTACAGAACTGTAAAGTTTGGGGAAGGAAATGTTAGGCTAAGGAGTGCTGGGCTTAAACTGTAACAAGGGATGTGTAGTTAGACATTAGTTTTTTTTTAAAAAAAAAAAAAAAAACCCCATGCTCCCCTTTTTTTTTTTTTTTTTTTAGGTAGTTAACGTACGCAGTCTGTGGCATCTCCAGTGTTGGAGGCTTTTAAGAGCTGTTATAGGAGCATCTGTCAGGTAAAGTAGAGCCTGCCTCAGGGTAAGAAAAACCTTTTCTGTGAACCAACAAGGCAAGAATGTCCGGGGTCCGAGGCACGCAGCCACAATGGAAGATAACATTGCCAACGAGAAAAATACTTGTGTTGTGGGACTTTATTAAAACTCAAAAAGGAAAACAGTTTTATGAGCATAAAATCTGCCTTTGATCAGGTGTCCAAGTCAGTCACTCTGTCCCAAAGGTACAGACCCATTTAGCGTATCGGACCTGAAATGGTGAGAAAACTGCTGATGCTGCCTGAACAAGGGAGAAGGGGACAATGAAACTGTCCATGTTGATAGGGTCTGCTTTAGGGATTAAAGCTCCACATTGCACATCCAGTCAAAGACAGGCACAAATAAGAGTGAGGAGGGAGTACTCATCCTCATTCAGTAGAAGGAGTAAGGTACAACGTCCTTGTATTTTGCAGATCAGCCATGGCACAAAGCCTTCCCTGTTTGAGTTACGAAGAAAGTCTCTTTGCCTTTTCAAACTGGTTCCTTTTCCCCCAGGTTCATTTATTTCTTTTTCCAGGTGGTTTATTTCTCTCTGTTCACAGGCTGTGATTTCTGTTACAACCCTATACCTCAGGCGCACACTGCCATTCAGCCTGACAGCCAAGGATGCCAAGCTACCCGCAGCCGCCCAGGGTATTTTTCACACATCCCGTTCTGCAGGTGGTTTGCTCTGCTCAGCTGCTCCAGGATCGGGCGCTCTTTTGCCCAAAAGCTGTTGCAAGAGCAAAGCGAAGGACACAAGAAGCACTGAATCAGAAGCTAAACAACCTTTAGCTTTTAACAACTTTGGCAAGCATGGTTTGTCCCCCAAAGAAATCACAGAGACCAGCTTCTAACATCCTTCACCCTCGCAGATCTCCCACGTACTTCTCAGCTCCTACAGGTCAAATTAATGCCAAGTGTCTAGCAAAAAGCACGCTCTGCTTACCTTCCAGTCCCAGACCACAACATCATGCTGATCCAGAGAGCAACTTTCTGGCTGGGATGTTGTTTCTATCTGTGGTGCCGCCTTGATCGTTGGAAAAGGCTCAAAGGTAGAAAAATACGCAGTCAGTCAATCAATAGCTGCTGCTACAAAGGATGGGACTTTCACGTCACATTGCATTAGTACAAGGAATGGAGGTTATGTGCAAACAGCAAACACCACACTGCAGCCTTGCCAGCACATATGTGACATGGCTAAATATAATGACCTGCCTGAGGCTGTTAGCTTTACCTGTTAGTCTGTGGTACACAATGTAGTCAATTGGTGCACTGCTCTGATTATTTCTGAAGCATTATAATTATCCTGTTGTGCCTCACGCTTCTTTCTAAATACATACTGCATACGATTCCTCTCATTTAATCACCTGTACGGATCAGATTTGTCCCTTAAAGTGACACAGGATTTAGAAGCTCCCAAAAAATCCAGACTGACGGAGATGCTGATGAGTGCCTGGGGTCGTTGAAGTCATAATGTCATTGTCTGCGGTGGGATTTTGATACGGCTTCTCATTTTCAGGACAGGATTTTGACTGCCAGCCAATTCCTTGCAGTAAAGATGGCATCTGTGAAGCAGAACTATAAATACATAGAGCTGCTATGAAAATACATGTATTGTTTCTCAGACACTTTGGTATAACAATAATAGTTCTGTGCAGATTAGTCATAAGCAAATATTTCCAGAGTGTAGGATGGGGATGCTATACTGTGAAAAGGCACAAGAACCATCTGTTAAATACACAGAAGAGAAAGCAGCGCAAAAACCTCCATCACAAACCTCATATTTGATTTTGATTTACAGTCAAACATTCTCCCACTGCATTTTGGGAGGGAGGAATCCTGTTGTAGTCATGAAAGCCTGTCCTGCAACTCACCTAAACAAATTAATGGATGGAGGGGAGCCACTCCTAGAGATAAGATAAGGCTACAGACAATGATCTGCCTCCTGTCCTAGCCTGGTGTCAGCATGCATTTTATTATACTCTAGTGCAACTAATTCTCGAGGACTCGGAATAGCTGAGGAAATCACAGTGTATTGCTAATGGGTGGAAAAAAAAATAAATTCCCTCCCTATGTGGTCTCTCCCCATTTCTGTTTTAGGTTAATTCTTTCAGTGAAAAAAAAAGATTCACATTTCTGTCAACCAGACAGCACCTTTCTCTGGAAGAAAAGTTAGATAAGTGTATATTGCATATTGAAAGCATGGAGGAGACCGAATAACAAAACTCAGGTATAAAATCGCTTAAACGAGATACAGGACATGAAACAAATGACTCAAACACAGCTGTGTTTCTCATCTTATGTAGGTGACTAAAGTACAAAGAAGACATTGCTTTGCAACAGAAAACCGTGCAAGCAGATGAGAAGATCTTTTTACCAAGTGAGAAGATATAGATGCAACATTGCATTTGTCTTAGATAGGAGTAGCAAAGAATTACAGGGTTTGGGGCTAACTAGCTAACTAGCCCAAATCTACAGGAAAATTATTGGATGTTAGAACACTCTGTTCACTGAAAACAAAACCAAATGCTTTGAGGTGCTTAGTTTAACCTCCGAAAGTATAGTGAAGAGATTACACAAACAATTACATTTTTTAAAACTTTGAAAAAACAACTGAAGCAGCATATCCTGGGGGAAGTTAATGTTTTCTTGTAACTCTTTCATGTCCATTTCCCAAATATGATTAATCAGAGCCTAGTTTTAAGAATAAGCTTTTGTCAACGACACAGATTGGAATTTATGTCCTTTATTTAAACAGGAGTTATACCTCCCTGAAAAACTCAGTCACCGGCAATACTAGTCAAATTCTGATTCTTGGAAGAAAAAAATGTGCATTTTCTCCTTTAGACTTTCACAGAACATACCATTTTCTCTCCTAGACTTATAGATCTCCTATACTGCAGACATAATCCCAACCCCCTAGCTCCACTATGAACATGCTAGCATATCTCTGTTCCCATGGTGTGAGATGGATGACGAGTTGAAGCCTAACCCAACTTTATTCATATGGAAAGAAAAGCACAAAGTGCTTAACAGGTCCAGCTACCATGGAAAAGGTGCAAGAATTTCTGTAGGTGATAGCACTGAAGGGAGCAACCTAGCTAATGCCATATCTTACCACATGTAACTGTACCTTACTGTACCTTTTTGGTACTGAAAAGATGTCTCTGTAATGTGTTGTTGCTACGAAGATGTTGTTGGTAAAAGATTCAATTATGGCCCTAAGTAATTAAAACAATTAAAATATTCAGGATGTTGGGTTTAGAATTGTGTGCTCAATACAACACCGAAAAACTCAACTGATTTCCAACTCTGCCTAAGGTACAGGTATAGAAATAATACACATACATACTAACCATTTTTCTGAACACGCTATGTAAATGCAAACCAATAATAAAAATAAATTTCTTCTTTTACAGGGCTACCATTAAAAATGAGGGTTTACTCTTCATTTGGACAGTATGAGGACTTACGGGTTGACATTGGGCTGTCTTCTCTTCCAGGCATCCTATCCTCTGAGAGGAATGGCTAGCACCTTCTGTCGTCTCCTGGCTGGCCGTGCAACCACTGCACTCTTTGCAGCCGCAGGTACAGGGGTGCTCACCACTGGGTACCTCCTCAACCAGCAAAATGTGAAGGCTGCTGTTCAGGAAAAGCGGAAACTCTTCCCTCCAAGGTAAGGACTCAGGTTTAGGCAGTCAGCTGAGCACAGTGCCCTGTTAACTGGGCTAGGAGCAATGTTTAACTCTTTGCAGGAAGAAGATCCCCATCAAAACTACAGAACCCTCATGCAGTCACACCATCTGTGTTTATTCCCTACTCTTCCACATTAGGAAATGCGTGTCTGTCCATGGGCTGTGTGACCTAACAAACAGCACCCTTTATTAATAACCCCAGTTTTAGGTACAACCAACAACAGCCTTCAAGACCAGACAGCAGGGATGTGAGACAGCATCAACACTCAAAAAGCTCATGGCCAAACAATTACAAGTCTAAGAAATGTTTCAAATTTTAGGCAGAACACTGAATTAGTCCTTATTTTTTCTTATCAGCTGCAGCTATTGAACACTTTTCAGCTCAACCTGTTGGACTGGCTGATTGTACAGACTCTACCATTAGGAAATGTGAAGATATTTTAATTATGCCAGTAGTAAAGAGATCTCCCATATAACTGCTGTACCTGAAGTACTCCTAATTCTGTTACAAACTGGCTGGCTGATGTTTAGAAATTAGTTACAGACCTTCTTGTCTGTAGATTGACTTTGCTGGCCATAATTGTGCCGATCAGGCTCTGACAGACTTTTTTTTTAAGTAGTGAATAGTATTCTAGTTAAAATATATTCTTACAGAAATAATGGACTTGTGCATAAAGCAAATCATCACCAATATAAGGTAGATTTGGTCTGAAAAAAAAGCCTTGTTAAAGCATAACATCTTTATTTTCCCTGGCTTAGTACAAGATGAAACTTTCTGTAAATAACAATGCCATTAAAGCAAAAACAGATATTGCAGAAGAACAATCGTCCCAGCTGACATAGATCAGACAATCCCACTGATGTCCACTAAGCTGTAAGCGTACCTGGGCTCCAAATTACAAAGAACTTCTTCAGCTAAGCTTAATTCTCTTCCTACTTGAACAAAACAATGTTGAGCTCTTTTATTTCTGAATGAGAGTGTCTCAGAAGCGACTTCATGGGGCTTAGCATACTTTCAGAGCTCAGTGGGATTCATTTTCCTGATGGCCCCAAGTAGCAGAAAGCTGCAATTGCCTGTCCGTGTGGTGGCCCACCAGTGTGCAACATGGAGTACTTTCAGTGACCTGAATCTTCCACCCTTCCTAAAATTTAATGCAACAGATGATAGACCAAGAACTAATTATACTTTTAAACTGTGGTGTGCACTCTGTGTCGCATGATCCCTTTAATAGCTTCATAAACTAGCAATAAACTCTTCCAAGGTGATGCATTAATTGCTTGGGATTCTTCTTCTCTTCAGCGCCGACTATCCTGATCTCCGCAAACATAACAACTGCATGGCTGAGTGCCTCACACCGGGCATTTACTCTCGGCTGAGGGACAAGATGACTCCCAATGGCTACACCCTGGACCAGTGCATCCAAACCGGGGTGGACAATCCTGGCCATCCTTTCATTAAAACTGTAGGCATGGTGGCAGGTGACGAAGAATCCTACGAGGTAAGACATTTCCACAATACTGTTGTATTTTGTTCAGTTTTCGTGGTGTTGTTCACGAGAGCTCCTTAGATGAAGACAGGTTCCCGGTAGGGTATGCATTGTATCCCAGAGAGTACATAAGGTGCGGGCCATGTGCATAAAAATGGTTTTTTCCCTACTCTTCCACATTAGGAAATGCGTGAATATGAGGCGTTACTGCAGGTGCCCACTCTGCTGCAATTGAAGTTAATAAAATGCACCTGCTCAGGAGCAGCTGCTACCCGCCTCCAGCAGATGCCCTCCTTCCTGCGACTAAACTTAGTTTATGGCAAAGTTATGCAACCCTCAGACACACAAAATAAAGGTAATATGGAAATTACACTGTGGAACAGCAGAGGTAGAAGTGAAACAAAAATGTCTTCTGGGAAGTGCCAGACATCATTAAGCCACAGCTTTTGGATCATGATGAAAACTGAAGACGGACAGCGTTAGGATGGACAGGTTTATTTAACTCTGGAATGAAGACAAGAGGAAAAAGGAAGAAATTTCTTATTTTTACTGACTTCTGTGGTCTGCTTCCTTCAGTCTACTGTACAATAGTACCTATTATTATACATTCTCCTAAGAACATCCCAAACACTGGGCTGCTAAGGATGGACTGAGACATCTGACATTCTGGATTATCAGCTCCTGTCGTTTACTCATTTAGATGTGCCACTGCTTCTCATCCGCATGAAGGTGTGGTTGTGATTGGTGTTGACACACCTGTGCCAAGGGGCTCTAACAAGGACTAGTATCCCATGGCAGTAAAGACATAGGGTACTCCCACATGACCTAAAAACAAGCGGCAAGCTGCTGGGGGACTCTGAGTGTGTGTTCTGTTAGTAATATATCCTGAAACATAACCTGGTTGTCACCACATCCAGTACCTGTCTGTGGTAACTAGAGTAAGCTTGTAACTCAAGTAAGGTGCAATTGCATCTTCTTTTTGTTGTGAAGATGAGAAACTGCTGCAGAGCACTGTCTAGGTCAAAAGCATATTTATATATATTTTCTCATATTTACCCCTGTCTGCACTTGCAAAGCCCCCTTTACATCTGTCACTCAGGAGCCAGTGCCATGGGACTTCTCCTGTGGCTGAAGCTGATGCATTTAAGTATTTCTGTGATGCTGCAGACTCTTTCTAGATTCTCTTGACTCCATAGGTGTTTGCTGAGATTTTTGACCCTGTCATTAAAGCGAGACATAACGGCTATGATCCACGGACAATGAAGCACCACACGGACCTGGACGCATCCAAGGTAGGATTGAAATAAAATGATGAGACAATAAAGGCTCAGGGCTGCTTCTTATAGTGATGGTATTGTACATAATAATACTTTTCTTCTTCCTGATCCAATTCCAAAGAGAGTAATTTTAGGGTTAAGGAAAGTGGGGCACCACTCATGGCCCTAACAGCAAGACAGCTGCATTCCTACCTTGTTCCTAGCAGGGGGATCAGTTCCAACTGTACTATGCATTTGGGCCACAGTCTCACTTGGCACTGTGGGTCTGTTCACGAGCTTATGGATAACTGTGTGTCTAACGGTTGGAATGAAAGCAGGAGTTGACTCCACTACACCCACATACATGTGATCAGAGCTTACCTGCTGCTTAACATTTCTTTCATAGTTCAGCTGCTCTGTGGTTTAGCATCTTCTTGAGCTTTCCTCTTTCAAAGGATCTCCTGTCCTTGGCCCCCTGCCTCTCCCCATATCTGTGTTTCCAAAAGTCGCACAGATTACTTTATATCTTGGGACTATGAAGGACTGGCTGGTTACTCTGCCATATTCATTCAGCCAAAGAAACGTGTTGTTCTCAAAAAACACCTCCTTGTGTCTGAAACTCTGAGGAGCTCCTTGTATCCTGAGTATTTGTGATCTCATGGAGAGGCCATCATGCCTGGGCAGAAAGATGCCCCTCTTTTTTAAGTAGAAACTTTTCCTCTTTTTGCATGATGGGATTTCGGTTTTTTTAATGGTGGAGTACAACATGGGGGACTGTGTGTGAACTAATGAAATGTTCTTCTTTCAGATCTCCCATGGTCAATTTGATGAGCGCTACGTCCTCTCATCCCGGGTGCGTACTGGGCGCAGCATCCGGGGCCTCAGCCTTCCTCCCGCCTGCACCAGGGCAGAGAGGAGAGAGGTGGAGAACGTTGTGGTCACCGCGCTTGCTGGGCTGAAAGGAGACCTCTCTGGAAAGTACTACAGCTTAACAAATATGTCCGAGAGGGATCAGCAGCAGCTTATTGATGTAAGTATACCGCCAGTGCTGACACCACCTTCATTTACTCACATTTATCTTAATCTTCAGCTTTCTCTGGGGTACGTGCTTTCCTGTGTAGCTAACGAGGATAATCACAGCATTAACCCAGCAGTTAATGGCCTGTTAATATTTTTAATGTAAGGACAAATCATCCAGGGTTGATATTTTGGCTGAGGACATCACTGCGCAGGTCCAAAATGTGGAGTTATATTCTGGATAGCAAGACCTGTGTCCAATCAAATATATATGGCTGCTTCCACCTCTTTGGACAAATAAGGAAGCAAATTCAGGACTTTTTCTTGGTAATTTCCTTGAGCAAAGATTGATATTTTCTATATTAATAACCATTCTAACTAAAAATATCACATTGAGACAAGCATTACATATTATCTGTATTCCAGACTGTCGGGGTGGGGAGCTTTGGCTGTAATTTCTTTATCGAAAAACTACACTAACTCTAATTTCCCCCAAATGGCTGTAGCCAACTGCACCCAGGTGACCTTTTCGCAGTCCTGTAACTGTGTTTAAGGACTTGAAGGGTCAGGCCCATAACAAGAGTTTTCATTGTCACACAGATGGAAACACAAGGATTTTCATCATGGATTTTGTCACAGCATGTGACATGTCAAACAAACCTCGAATGAGCATTTTAAATATCCAAAAGAATGGCTGTACCCTGTTAGATATATTCACGGCACATTAATCCATAACATCAACCAAAAGGGAGCTGATGAAGTAACATAACTATTTATAACCCTGGAACTAGGTGTCACAGTCTGGATTAACCAGGAGTTAAGAATTTATGTAAGGTCAGTAACTTTTTTAATTGAATGTCTTTGGTGGTATTTTTATTGACAAGATGTTGATGACCTATCGTAGGTTTTTATTTCATTGCCTCTTTCAGTAGGAGAAAGCTCCTCAGAAAGCAGCGTTCGAAATAGGATTGTGGAGAATGTAATTCCTTCACGGCTTAAAGCTAAATCCTATGGGAAGTGGAATAGGCTTCACTAATCAGTATTTTACATTGTTTTGTTTGTTTTTACGGTAACGCAATTTTATATAAATCAGAGCATTGAATGTCGTAACCTCAGATTCCATCTTTAATACCACTGCCTACCTACTCCAGTACTTTAGGACCTTGAAACTCTGGTATCAGGCTTTCCGCCAGCCTTCAATAAGCACCATTTGATCTCAGTAAGAACAAATCAGTGCTAGCTGAATGGCATTCAGCACAGAACGTGTTTGGTACTTTGAAGATTTGGGCCATATGTATCTAAGAGAAACTAATAGTGCTCATATGTTTTCTTGTAAGAAGGGGAATTTTTCTTTCAAGCAAAAATGTTGAGTGGAGCAAGCTGAGGAAGGAAATATTGTGTCCCTGTGATGAGCAAAGAGAAATCCATTCCTTTTCTTTCTGCATGCTTGGGGTTCTAGTGGTATCATGTCCATCAGAGGGCATTCAAAGATGAAAACCTAAAATTCTCCACTAAGGGGAAAAAGAAGTAAAACATATGAACCTGTCTACCGTGTCGTATTTATTCTGTATAGCTTGACTCACTATTCTTAATTAAACCCTAGATTTAAAAAAAAAAACAAAGCAACCAACATCCCCCCAAAGCCCACGCACAGCATTTGATATAGCAGTGTTTGAGAAATAAAGAACTAATAATTTTTCAGTACACACATGAAAATCAAATTCTTATTTGCTTTGGGAAAAAAACAGCTCAGTTTAAAAAAATCTAAATTATCTGGAATATGGCAAGTTGGTGGCACTGCAAGTGCTACATTTATTAAATCAGAAATAGCATCTCTATTAAGGAACAGAACAAGTCTGGGATTCCAAAAGGTCAAGCTTAGCACTGGTTTAATTCCTACCTTGACTTCATGCTCAGAATAAATTGCTAAATCTCTGTGCTGGAGAAATATCTTTTCAGAACTAGCTTTTTTTTTTTTTTTCTTCCAGTCCTTAAGGACTCGTTGCCTTCTCCTACCCTGAAATATGTCTGTATGCAGAAAACATCTCTGGTGCTAAAAGTCAGGTCCCTCCACAGTACCCTTTCGGGTGTGTATGTGGTATTAGGTCTCCACCTCCCATTCCTTCCTACCTTTGAAAAACGTTTTTGGCAAAGCATGGTCATATTACCAATGCCAGTGAGAATCTGCAAGACTCAAGAAAATCACCTGAGTAAACTGCTTTTAGTTTTCAGAAGAAAGAACCAGAGTCACAAGCTGTACTATGTGATTTACTTGTACGTTGATTGCCCTCACATAAAATATATCAGACAGCCCTATACTGCTTCCTTGAATAAACTTGAATTAATTTTGTCTTGTTTTCTCTTTCTCTCTTTCTCTCTCCCTTTGGCCCCATTTTGGTTTCCAGGATCATTTTCTCTTTGATAAGCCAGTGTCCCCTTTGCTAACATGTGCGGGGATGGCACGTGACTGGCCAGACGCCAGAGGAATCTGGTATGTTGTGTGACACGCAGAAGCTTGTGTAGTGTTTTAAAGATTGTGTTACAAATCTCCTTGCCTATCCTAACCTTGCAGCCTCTCCGTCCCCATACTCACAGCATATTCAGTTTGGTTTAAAAAAAAAAAATAATAATATCTTGCTTAATTTAAAAAAGAACCCAAAGTCCAGTAATGAACAGCAGAATGGATAAGACCTTTACATTCAAGAAGCATCACTAATATTATCCACACAACATAGCATCGTAGGCATGGCTCTTTCTTTGGGTTTTTATCTCAATTTCTCTATTTCTAGATAAAAATTTGATTTGGGAAAGAGCCCGTGAGTCACCACGCGGTCAGCAGAGCCGAGGTTACAAAAGCAGCTCTAACACCAGACTGTAGCCACGCTGTCAGCTGGGAACCACCGGCCGTACAGCTGCAGGACACCGCATTGCAAATTCCTGTCCCCCTCCCCGCTGTCAAGAGACAGACTGTTATTTTAATTCCCAGAGCTGAAAGCAACCCTTTCTTTCCAAATGAGCTTGACAAAGAGGACATGCAGAAGAAGATGAATTTCCTTTTTTGTTCTAGGTTTGTTTCTACTTTCACAACACACTTTGACATATCTTGTGCCTAAATACAACATTTTCTGTGGAGAGAAAGGGTTAATAGATCCGAGATCAGTGCACACACCCACGAGCAGAGGATGGGGCTGACTGTGCAGTGCATGGCATCTGCGTCTATCCTGGTATACTTCTAGGCATTACCAGATGATTTAATTCTGAAAAATTAGGCTAAAAAGGACTCTGAGGAGTCACCCAGCCTATCTCCTTGCCCTAGGCAGGTTCAGGACTTCCACTGAGGATGGAACTTTGTGTGGAAAAAAAACCCAGCTGTTCTCCAAGCAGTGTCTGATAATAGTGGGTCATGTTCAGAAGCATAGCCACTATTTCTGTGATGAGCTAAACATGATTTCTGCTGGGGAGCAGGCGCTGTGAAACATTATCACATATGAAACCTGATGACCTGTTAGAAATCCGTGAGGATTTTTGTATTTCAACAAGCTTCAAATTAGTTCCCATTTAAATCTGAGGAAGAGGAAAAGCATAAATTTGAGGCATCCCATTCATTGTCTCTACAAACAAACAGGAGAAGTACCAACATTATAAATGCTATTTGGGGATCTCCTGAATAAACCAGACCTGGTTCTTGGCTTGTTTTACATGTGAAATATCAGGCAGAGTGGAAAAAAAAATGGTACGGTTGCAAAGTATTTCAGTAAGCCATATTTGGAAAACCTCCCTTTCCCTTGCAAGAAATGGTTGTCAAAAAGAGTACACGTTCTGGGAATTATTTTGCTTATAATGATTGTGATCCTGTGCTTTTTACAGGCTGCAGGACTATTCCCACCGACCTCACTAGGGGCAATGGCACGATTTAACTGCACTCAGCTTGGCCTCCCTCCGCGTTCCTTAAAGCAATGGGGGGACTCAGTTAATTAAAGGGGCAGCTGAGTCAGGCCAACCTCAGACTATTTGGAAAACCCTCCCCTGAACATATGTAAGTGACTGACGACGAGGTCACTGGACCTCGGGTGGCCGTAACGTCAGGGCACAGGATGTTTACACCTCCTCAGCATTGCATTGGCAAACTCCAAGTGTAACAAGAAAGGAGGTGCAGCAAAAGCCCAGCTGAAAACCAGACTCTCTGTGAACTTGAACTTTCAAATTTCACATGTTACAAACCTGGTAATATTGCACTGTTTGTACCAACGAGTCTAATCCCATCAATCACCTTCTACGTGCTGTAGAAAGGCTGTAGTAGAAGACAGAGAAAGTGGAAAAAAAGCCAGGCAAAGTGACCTCAAGTTTGACCCAGCACTTAATAAACCTAGCCACAACTGATCTGTTTGAAGCAAGAGTGGGTATCTTCAGGCATTTTTATCTTGACTGACAAGCCAGCATTGCTAATGCGCTGTCTGGAAGCAACGTGCAGCTGCTGTCCTCGGACATGGAACTTGACTGATGCGGCAATCCGTTGCTACCAAGTGGTACAGAGGGCACTGGGATTTGATTTAGGGAAGAATACTACTCACTAAGGATATTTTGCTTGCCCCCCCCCCCAGCAGCATGTGCATGTTCAGGTTTTTTTTCCTAGCCACACAGTTTTCTAAACAATAAAAACCCATCTCTGGTGACAGAGGATGCAGAGCTTGGCTTCTCCCTTTGCTGCACCTCCTGGCTGTGCTCGGGCTAGAGGACAACAGGTTTTTCCTTGCTCAGCACCACAGCAGCATGATGTTACCAGAAAAAGTGTTCTTTTCACTGTGCCTGAGAAACCCGCGTAATGCCATTGGCATGGGGGGTCCAACTGTGAAAGCAGCTCAAATCCCAAGCTCCACAGAACAATGTTATTTTGCTGCGCTTAGCCTTTCCACAGCCCTGAAAAATGGTGATAAAACTAAGGATACTGAGAATTACTTTTCAGAGCTTGTCTTTTTAAAGATACTCTTTTTTTCCGCTCTCAACCAGGCATAACAATGACAAGACATTTCTCATCTGGATTAATGAAGAGGACCACACCAGGGTGATCTCCATGGAGAAAGGCGGCAACATGAAACGGGTGTTTGAAAGATTTTGC
Source organism: Charadrius vociferus (assembly GCF_000708025.1). Classification (NCBI taxonomy): domain Eukaryota; kingdom Metazoa; phylum Chordata; class Aves; order Charadriiformes; family Charadriidae; genus Charadrius; species Charadrius vociferus. Next base: position 5,530,328 of record NW_009648822.1, on the reverse strand, counting down.
CGTGGTTTAAAAGAGGTAGTGTCTCAATGAGTTTGCTATTCCTGTTTGTTTATTGTTGGGCTGTTGTCAGCATTGCTTACTGTGGTTCATACTGAACTGACATCTCCGGGAGCAACAAAATGTAGTAACACCAGACACCAGTCCACATAGCAACCCACACTAATGCAGTTAAAGAAGGAAACACAGGCAAATTGTTAGCTGAGTTGCAGGGAAAAATAAACAAACTGTCTCTGTAGCTTTTCCTTTAAAATCTGAAGCACAGGCTGGCTAAAGAAATATCCTTTTTTTTTTCTTTTTTTTTTTTTTGGCCATTTTGTGCCTGCAGGCTGTGGCAATTCATAAATCAAGCATTTTATTTGGATTGCTTGATTAGCTTGAATGAAGAATTTGTTTTGCCCAGCCTCCTGGTTCTTACCCCTGATGCTGGGAGCAGAGTGGATGCTGCTGAGGTTGTGCACAGGACTCAGGGCATAGAAAACCTTGGCTCACTGCCACTTTTGGGGAAAGATGGAGTCTTGTGATTAAAATATTAAGAACTGATAGCCAGGGCTTCAGGATTTTATTCCTGGTTTATCTGTTCACAGAGATAAAAACGCCTTCATGAGGCGGCACGTGGGTTAAAACAATTTTGTCTAGACAACCCAGGTACATCTCAGATGGGCTCTGGGCCACTGCAGCACTGTGTACTGCTCTGGCACAGAAGAAAAAAAAACTTTAACAGAGAAAGAGGACTTTACTGTGTCCCACAGGCAACATAGCAAGGTGTAGTGTGACAGGTGGCATGGCCAAACACGGTTCTCCACTACTCTCATCCAGGTTGCTCCTGGACAGATTGCCATAGTACAGAAAAGCCCAGAGGTTAAGCTATGGAAGGCTGAAATGGGCGTGAAACTGTCTCCAAGACTGTAAGAATGTTTGGGATGCATAAAACAAGTATTTCTCCTCATTGTGGTCCTTGGCACACTTACTTCATCTGAACTATGATGGGACAGTATTTGTCTCCATCACACTGCTTTTCTTCCTGGGTATGGAAATGCATATTGGGCCAGCCTAGGACCACCTGTTTCATTCCTCTCACCTTGGCAAAACAGCTTCTCTGGCTTTCTAGAGACACCCCTGTCTCAACAACCCCCAGCAACTGTAGAGGTAATACAGCTGTGCACCCCTTCCATATCACTGCACAGCCCCAGGCAAAAAAAAACCAAGGCCAAGTAGGGACAGCATGGAATTACAACCTCTGATTGTGGAAGTGGTCCCTGAGAAGTAGAGGAAGGTAAGGTCAGAGCATCCATAGGGAATTGGAGTATGCAGTGTGTTTGGGAACACAGAAAAACAAAAGCACCCAATGTATGCTTCTTTGGCATCTGGATGGTTAACTGGAACCTCTTAGGTTTCCACGGTATAGCCATGAGACTGAACAGTGTACCTGGGTGGTGGCCCAGGTGACATGGCTTGGGGATGCTGTTCCCAGAGCATCTGCTACTGCACTTAGCTCAAATTCAGCTGAAGTGGACCTATGGACCTGGCCATGGGAAGTGGTCTCCTGCAACCAGAGCAGGAGTCTGAGGCATGAAATCAGGTCTAGTTTCCCGACATCAATTCTTGTGTCCTCACACAATGTATGAGTGATGTCAGGAGAGTCCTTTATTCTGTATCTTTTGGCAGAGCAGTAGTATTCACCTATGTTTGCAGAGGTCTTGTGAGCATAAGCTGTTTTATGTATCTGATTCTTCTCTAGAGGAGAACATAACTGAACTGAAACTGTATCTGGATCACAGAAGTAAGTCTAGGAAGCGTAGATGAATGAACAGAGTACCAGCCTATTCAAAAGGTCAATAGACACTTGTGATTTTTCTGTAGATAATTATTTCACTCTCCTTTCTAATCTGGTCAGAGATCTACTAATAAAAAGCATTATATACAAGGTATGCTGTCTTCTTATAATGGAAGTGTGGCTATTAATATTAGGCATTTAGAAGTCAAGTATCCTCCCCCAAGAGTCATGGCACCACCTTGAAAGTTACACAAAACTCAACTTCAGCTCCTTTTGTTTGCTTCGTAGTGTTTGAGTCGTTTGGGCTTGTCTGTTGCAACCTTGCTCCAAAAATACCAAGGTTAGAAATGCATGGCAAAAGCTGTAATTCTTATGTGAAGATACGGCTTCATGGGCTAAGGCTATACCAAAACACCATGACAGGGAGCTTTGTGATAAAGTGACAAAGAGTCTGCAAGGTAGTGGTAATGAGAAAACAATGAAGAAATGCTTGTAATATGCACTGGGGAGCTTGGTACTTGATGAGTGCAAATGTTTGCATCAGGCCCAAACCAGACTGTACTCCGGTGTAAATTTATGCAACTCCACTGGTGTTAGTGAAGTTCATCATTGACACAGATAGATGTTGAAAAGAACCTCAGCTATAAGCATACATCTTAAAATAAGACGTCTGTATGCTGTCTTTTTGCTTTCTTTTTTTTCTTCTTCTTCTTGCCCTCATAGGTGGAAAGATTAATTAAAGAACGGGGCTGGGAGTTCATGTGGAACGAGCGTCTTGGATATGTTCTGACCTGTCCTTCCAACCTGGGAACTGGTTTACGTGCTGGAGTCCATGTTAAACTGCCCAGGCTTAGCAAGGTACATAAGTCATTTAAAAGGCCAGTGACATAAGTCATCTCTTCTGATTTATAAAGGAACAAATGAAAAATGACAGCTTACAGCGACTGCATGTTAGCATGATATGTAACAAGGTCCCAGGGATAATGCACAACTAATTTAGCACACTTTTTTTCCTGCAAATTATTGTATTTGTTATGGAAATTAATCTACTCAGCAGACAGCAACCAAGACAGGTTGTAATCCAAGGACTGAGAAAACTATCCATCTCTGCCTGTCCTTCTGCAGATGCTATTAAGTCATGGATAATAGCATTGCAATGATTCGGCACATACGCATGGTAAAAGGCAGTAAGCTCAAACCTGTTTCTTCTGATAGGATCCCAGGTTTCCAAAAATCCTGGAGAACCTGCGTCTGCAAAAGCGTGGCACTGGCGGAGTGGACACCGCAGCTGTTGCAGATGTGTATGATATCTCCAACCTGGACCGCATGGGTCGCTCAGAGGTAACC
>NW_009648822.1:5521466-5527179 GCF_000708025.1 Charadrius vociferus | reverse complement strand
CGCTCTCCCCCCCCCCCCCCCTTGTTTTTTAGCTCAGATCTGTGCTGATATGAGTCAGTTTCCCTCCGGCTGTGTTTGCTCCACTGACATCAGTGGAGCCATGACAGTTTTTACTCCTGATGAACCTGGTCCAATGGAAATGTTTACTCAAAAAAAATAGTAATGTGCAGGAAGTGCTTGACAAATATTCCTGTTATAGCAATGAAAAAAACCAACCCTGAGCAAGTTCCACAAATGTGACTTGCTTGCACCATGTGCTGAGGATCTCCATTGAGGGCACACCAGTGCTAGAAAGGTTTGGGTTTGGTAACAGACATCCCTCAGGATGATGCTTCTCAGCATCACAGTGCAAACTCTTAGACCTGCCTGTCTGCTGGACTGCCCCGCTATGAAAGCAGTGTCCGTCGGTCTCTGCAGGGCTGGACATGAGACACGTTAGTACGTGGTACAGTGGGCACTGAGCTAGCTACTACACATTGGGCGGTACCTTCTGTGTCTGCTGCAAAATGGTGGGGAAAGAAGGAGAGACCAAGTCCTAACGCACCCAGTGAATGAGGCACTGAAAGCAAGACTGGTTTAAGGTGTTGTGTTCCTTTTATTGTTCAGTCATGCACTTTCTCCACAGCAGGACAAGGCCAGTCCTTTCACTCCAGAATAATTGAGGAGGAGGAGTTGCTGCCATCTTCATGTGTCCTGTGTGGCACTAAGCAGAGGACGTGGGAGAGCTAGGTTTAAAACAGGGCAAAGATTTAACTGTCAGCTCTGAGCCCTCCCTGTTTGGCTATAGGCTATGATGAGATGGGTTCGTCTCAGAAATTTGTTTTGAAGGTCTTTCAGTTTGAACGAGTATCTGTTGTGCCAGAGAGTGGAAATGACCCTACTGCCTGGTGATACTGCTGGTCTCCTGGGAAACTCACATCCCAGACCTCATTCCAGTTTCATATTTAAGTGTTTTATAAAGCAGAACAGCTCCTAAGAGCAAATCTACTGGAGGATAGGGGAGAAACAGCTGTGTCGAGGAGTTTTAGCCTCCTCCCACTAGCTCTGCCTGAGCCAAACCCTTACTCCTTACTCCAGGTCATGGGCTGTAAGTCCTGTGGCACTGCTACAGCTTCCCTTTTCTCACTGAGACCAGGGCTATGTTGACCCTTGGCCACTTCAAGAACAACTGAGACAAAAATTTACCTTGCAAGACCCTGTAAGTCCAGTGATTTGAGCACAATGCTAGTAGACAGGAAAAAGGGGTTCAAACCTTCTGTCAAACATGTCTTTCACCCCCCAGATGCCTGTTGTAACCTCTCAGCTATGGTCAACTGGGCAGCCCTGGTGGGACTGATGTCTCCTGAGGATCCTTTTTCTCCACTAGCAATGCAATACATGATTTGCGCTCAGATGCCAACCTGCTTGAACACGTCAGGATTTGAAGGGCTGCCTGCTTGCCCAGCAGCAAAATTTTAATTACTATGGGGGCTCTGCTGCAAGTTAAAACTTGATTGGAAAGACAAGCATGCTGTCCAGGTGTGTTTATCCAGAACAGCACAGCACCGAGAGGTTTTGGCAGCTTAGATATGGATGCGGTTTGGTCCTGGTGTTGCAGCCCAACACCTGAATTCAGCCTGATTCTTGGTAGGTTTTCACAACATGAACATAACCCTGGGATAATGCACCTGGGTTACAACTAGGTTCAAACTGGTCCAGAGCCAGCCAGCTGGCTTCCCTTCCTCCCTCACCTTGGGTTTTCTGCCACTGGGACAGAGCCAAGTCAGGTCTCCTGTGTTTTCCTATTTGGACATGTGCTTGAATGTCTTCACAACCAACGGGCATTTGGACAGGGGGTTGGAAATTTTAAATTTTGGAGTTTGATATAGGCAGCCATGTTCCTCTGGATCTCGACCAAAATAAGTAAGAGTGAAAAACTATTAAGCTATATCATTTGCACAAACAGTATGTGACAAAGATATTTATTGATACCTGAAACATCATGATGTGTGCTTCGTACTAAAATAACACTAATAATGCAAAAGGATTACATGGCATGATTAATTAATGAGTTCTATTGACAGATGGCCTAAGCCTACAAATTTTTGCTTATATGAAGACTTCTGCTGAAGTCAGTGATGCCTTGTATAGCAATGATTCAAAGGACTAAGCCAGTAGATAAGATACAATCCCTACCTTGAAGATTTTGAAATCTAGATAAGACAAGACAAACTCAAAGGGATAGAAATGTTTTATTATAAGACATATTTTTCCATTATGTGGTAAATGTATTTGCAGAACTGAATCATATTCCCAAAGGTGCAAGATAAAATTGTTTGTATTTTTGCTTTGTTTCAGTTACTGGTCAATGCAAACGTAATATGAAATTTCTTGTCTTCTGGAGGCTGCAAATTCAGACCTCTGATTTCCCAACACAGCTGGTCTGCAAAAGACAATAAAATAAACTGCTAAGCCACTGAAATGCTTTATAGTAAAAACAAATCCCCTGAAAATCAGCGACTGTCACAATAAAGAGACAATGGGATTTAGTCTTCATATTCAGTTTTAACAAGCCAGTCATTAAAGGTTGCTAACGAATCATTTCATGAAGATTAAAAAAAATCGGTGCTATAGCTTGCTGGCTAACAATACCACGGGGCCTGTGGTCCTCGTATGTCACTGCCTGTGGAGAAAGTCTGCTGGGGACAAGGCGCCTTGTATTCTTCAGCAATTTTGGAAAAGGTTACAAAAACAGCGCTACACCCTGCCATATCGAATTGCAAATTTTGGTGCTGCTCTGGGCCCGGAGCTAATCCCACCCCTGCCAGTATAAAACAAGAGCTGAAAACAAAGGAGTGATGGATGATGTAGAGCCAGCATGAGTTCAGGATGAGTGCCTCTGCTTCAGAGATGTTGGTCCCGGGCTTGGCAAAACTGCTTCAGCAAAGCCAGTGTGCTTGGCAGAATAAGACACCTTTCCCCACAGCTAACAAATCGCCGCAGCAAGGTTCATGGTCATCTGCAGGGGAACATACAGTCCTGAGCCATGCCTGTGAAAGCATACAAGACTGGTTTGATGAGCTTTCTCAGGCACTCTAAATGGCTATGGCCAAACAGGTAGTCCTGCCATCCTCCCAGCCCCAGCCACGTGAAGGACTCCTACCCCGTGACTCCAGCAGCACTCAGGGCTGGTGTGAATTGGGGCATCGAGCCTCTGCCTTCCTCTCTTTGCACCACCGTCCCAGTTAGTTTCCGTCTGACTCTGTGCTCACATAAATGTTCCTGCAAGCACAGGGACGGTATGGGCTTGGGAGCTGGGAAGACATAGTGACAGCATTAGTTGCTTCAGCGTGAACTGCTCGGTGATGCCGAGCGCTCACAGCACTGCTGTTCTGGTTTCTTCATGCTCGTACAGGAGTGTGGGCAAGACAACAGACAGGCACCCCTGGCTTTGCCAGGCCTTACTTTTTGGTAAACATCTAGGGAGGATCCTGCACACTCATGGTGGTCACATTTGAAACAGATCTCTCAACTCAGGCCTAAACATTTTCTATAAGGACTTTTGTTTGTCCACTTTGTTCCTATAGGAATATGAGTAGGAGCAGAATTTGTTGGAAATAACTTTAGGGACCTATTTGAAAATTTCTGTTGCTGGTAGCCCAAACTCAGGGCAAACAGGAGACAGGAATTACTATGGGTTTCCACTGGACCAGCATGACCCATGCTCCCTGTGCCAGAGGGTGTGTGATCTCTATGCCATGACCCTCCTTACTTACAGCTTTACCTGCTGTCATTGCAGTACAAGCCAATTTTCCCTTCCTCTATTTAGCTAAAGATTCTATTACCACTATTTTCTTCTTGTTGTTGCAGGTGGAGCTAGTCCAGATTGTCATTGATGGGGTCAATTATCTAGTTGACTGCGAGAAGAAACTGGAAAGAGGTCAAGACATCAAAGTGCCACCACCGCTGCCTCAGTTTGGCAGGAAGTGATCTTGCTGCTGATGGTGGCAACCGATGGTAAATATGGCTGCCATTCTGACAGAAAGGCACCCCTGTATATCTCTGTATAAATATCTTGTGTAATAAAACACTACCTGATACCTGGTGCCTCCTTGGATGTCTGGCTGCACTGGCAGAAGGTAGTCTCCTTGCAGCTTTAGTAGGATGCACCCAATACAAGCACCTTGGTAGGCTCTTTTGTGGGGACTGCTCCCCTTTCTTCCTTGGTTGCTGGTAAGAAAAGTACTACCCCAGTAATGCAAAAAGCACAAATTGCTAATTCTACTCTGCATTTGCACTTATGGCCATACCTACAAAGTCTCCTACGAGCACCCTAATTTCATTCACAGATACACTTCTCTCCAGAGACTGTCCAGGCAGCCAATATCTGCCAGCTTCAGGGGAAGGTGCTGTGAAGTGCTCATTGCTTTTTCAGCAACCATTGGGCACCATGGTGAGTTCAATCTGGAGTAGGGTGACTAACTGGAGTAGGCAGCTGCACATGCGTTCAGTCTCTGAAGTTCACCACTTGACCTGTCATCAAGAACTCAATGGTGTCTCTGCATGGGAACTGTCTCGTCTCTGTTCGGGCCTGGTCTGCACACAAAATTCTTTACCATGTCATCCCAAAACCTCAGAGTTTTTCACTCCTGGAGAACTCACCAGGTGACTTCTCAGCTGTTTCCCTCAGTCATCATTTCTGCCCTGTGGCCTTGGGCTGCAGCAAGTTGCCCCACAAATCAGCAGGCAAATCAGTTTGCTGATGTCTGCATCCAACATAAACCTGCCAAGCATGGCTTTTCCCAGTCAGAGAAGGAACCTGCAGCTTTCAGGTTCCAGGTAACCATCACTCCTCAAAGTGCCTTAGGATGTACTGCCACTCTCAGTAGGACCTCTGTACTCACCACCATTCCATGCGGTGAGCAGCTTGGTGGAAAGAAAAGACAGCAGACACTAACAGTCCCATTGATTCCTTCTTTTTTGCATATTGAAACATATTCAGTGTTTCACAATAACCACATTCAAAACACCAGTTCTCGTGAAAAAAAAAGTCAAAACATGTTCTGATGAATGCAATGTCTGTGTTGCTGTTGAGCAGGGAGTAGTATCAGAAGAAAACATTTTGCTGTCTGTGTAGACAGCAAAATGACACTGCTGAGGTGCCCATTGCTACCGTAGGTATGGGTACGTCTAGGACATGCAGTCCAGTAGCCCCTACACTGGCAGTTTGGAGCCCATTGTAGCACCTTGAGCAATGCTAGTTTAGTTTATAAAACTCATGCAGTGTGAGCTCTGAGAAAACATTGAGAAAACACGTGTTAGTCCTACTTTAGTTCTCATGTGGTAGGAACTTCCCTAACAAAGCATTCTTCATCAGAAGCCTCTCAGCTGACATCTGTACAACGCCAGCCTGCTGCAAAGCTCCTTGAGAAGGTTTTTCAGTGAGTCATATCTGAAGAGCTGTGACTGGATAGATATGCCACAGCCAGTTACAGACTTTAAAAATCCCAATTGGAAGCTAATTGAGAGCTAGATGGTGAATTAGCAGCTCTTGAAAATCAGCAGCATGGTGTGCTTGTTTCTTGCTCAGAAGGAGAGCTGTGGCATCTAAAGTAGGTTGGAGCTTCCATATGATTGCTGTTTCTTTCTCATCTCTGCTGGCGACATTCCCTAACATTTTGTTACTGGCTTTCTAAATGGTGGGTAATAATAGTAATTCTGGGGGAGGGAAAGA
>NW_009648822.1:5507873-5521424 GCF_000708025.1 Charadrius vociferus | reverse complement strand
GGAAAGATTTAACTGTTAGATCTCCAAAACACTCAGATCAACACAAAATTTGACTGTGAGCCAAATGCGCTCAGATTATAGCCTCTACTTGCCTTCCTCCTGCTGACTTGCAAACTGCTGACAGGCAATGGTATGAAGTCCAGCTGGCAGCCGTTTACTAATAGCATTCCTGTGGGGTTGATATTGGAGCTGATGATACTGTTTTAATACCTTTAATAATGACCTGGATGACAGAGTGTGTTACACGGTCAGCCAGTCCGCTGCTGGTGTTAAAAGAAAGAGAGCAGCTGGTACCTTGGAGAGGAGGGCTGCTCTTGAGAGCACGTTTGGCTGTAGAAATGGGCTGACAGAAACCTCATGAAGTTCAACAGAGGCAGAGGCAAAGTCCTGCATCTGGGATGCAGCAACTCCACGCAAGCTGCAGGGGACCTGGGTGGAAAGCATCTTTGCAAGGACTTAGGGTCCTGGTGAACAGCAAGTTGAACAGGGGTGAGCAGTATGCCCATACTGGGCTGTGCTACACACGAGTGTAGCCAACAGCTTGAGGGACAAGATTATTACCCCTCAGTCTGGTACTTGTGCGACTTCATCTGGAGTATCATGTCCAGTTTGGGGCTTCCCCAGTACAGGAAAGACAGTGACAAACTGCAACAAGTCCTGGACAGGGCCACCAAGACCATCAGGGTGGCTAGAGCGCGATGTATGATGTGACGCTGAGGCAACTGGTTTTGTTCAATCTGGAGAAAAGAAGACTAAGGGGAGATCTTACTGATATCCACAACTATTGTTTACATCAGAGGATGTAGAGAAGACAAGATCAAGACTCTTCTTGGAGCTGCACAGTGATAGAACAAGAGCCAACAGACACAAGCTGGGACACTGTAAATTCCAGTTAGATATTAGGAAAATCTTTTTGCACTATAATGGTCGTCAAATATTGGAACAGACTTGCAGATAGTCAAAATTCAAGGAAAAAGGTCATAAGCAACCTGATCTAAATTGGCCCTGCTTTGGGGTTGTGACGGGATGAGTGGGGGGTGTTGGATAAGATCACCCCCAGACCTCCAGCCTACGTAATTCTGTGATCCAGTGATTGAATCAGTTATTGCAAAATGCCTGCAGATGAGTAAATAAGCCAGAGAAATGCTCTAGTCATCCTGTGCTCTGACCAGGCATGGAATTAAGCCTGTACAAAATATGGATACCCTGATACGATTTACCCTCTGCTATGATTAAGTTACGGCTTTCTCTGTATTGCTGGCTTCCAAGCATGTCCTTCACAATCAAAATACTCTTCCTCATATGGATTATTTTGTAAAGGCTTGCTATTTGCCACCTACAGTTTCATTTCCGTGATCTCTCTCACTTTTTGTGGCCTTCATACTATTAACAAGAGTAACTCATTCTTCACATCACTGTTTAATATTTTGAATGAAACTTGGACAGTCACATGTCTATTAATACTAGGTTGGACATCTTCACTCAGTCCTACTCCATCATTACAGTCCTCAGACCAGTTTGCTGACTGCTTGGACCATGTTTATCTCCAAGTTGAGCATATCCTGGGGCTGGTGGGTACACGGAGGTACCCGGGGAGGGGCTGTTCCTGTAAGCCTTCAATGACAGCTTGAAGGCAGCAACACTGCAGATGCACTGTTTCCAGAGGATATGCTCCAGTGAATGGCAGCAGCAGGAAATAGACAACCTGAAAGGTTATCAAACAAAAAAGGGAATCATATAGATTATGATTCAATAAAAAGATACTAAAGGTTAAAAAGCTGGGTTAGTGCACTAACACTTGACATGCGATGTTACTTCTTGCCTTCTCACATTTAGTTTTCCCATGCCACCAATTCTGCATTGCTGAGATCCTCTTCTGCCAATAAAACTCTTTCCTGATATATTCAGACACTGATTCTGTATAAATCTTGGAATTTATTTGATTAAATACTCCAAGAAGAGCTATATGCTTTGCCTCAAGTACTTCTATAATCTTCTTGACAAACACATCAGTGACTAGGGATCAGCAGAAGTGAACTCTCTGGTCATGCTCCATCAAAGCCCACCAGTGGTCCATCAGGCAGTTCATGCAGGGTGAGAACCGGAGTAGAATTTGCCACTAGAGGACAAGGGAACAGTGGGCACTGTGCTCTCAGCTCTACCAGGAAATGGACGATGACTTTGCAAGAGGCACCTCTGTACAACAGTGAAAGCATTCTTCTGTGTTGATACTGCCACACAAATATTGGTCTAAAAATAAATACTTTGCCTAAATGGCTGGGGTGATGGGAATAAACTGCGTTGATTTGCATTTGTATCGTAGGGGTAACAAAGGCCCTGAGAAAGCTACAGATCCTTTTACCTGTGCACTACCAAAATGTTAGCTTTAATGACGGACCTTTTTCAAGGCATGTACAGGGTAAAGGAAGAGTAAAAACAGTGGAAGAGAGGAACACAGGCTGAAAGCACAGAAGAAGGGAAGAACCAAGGAAAACAGAAGCTAGGTAATTTTCAGACAGTCGGGAGGGTAATTACATATATTGGGAGATTCAAGCATGTACAGGTAAGCCAAATTATTTGTGCCAAGCCTGAACTGGGTTTGAGCTGTGTTGAAGTTACCACACACAAGTGACTGATCCTGAGAAAAGCCAGCTCTTGGAACAAGCCCATGGCCTGGCTAAGAAGCATTGTCAATAAACTGGAAAGTCAAGGAGTGGCCTAGATATAAAAGTGAAGCCAGGAGCAGGGCTGGAGGATGGATGCAGCTAAGGGAGGCAGGAAACCCCAGCCCAGGGCACGGAGTAGCACATGTGGGGCTGCCGTGGGAGGAGGCAAGGGATGCTTCAGGACAGTGGATCCAAAGAAAGAGAAACACACACGTATATCTTCACAAAGAGGGCTGAAACTTTCTTGTACTTCATAACTGGGCATATGCAAAAGACAAATTTCCACATAGTAGCAGGCAGGTCCCATGTGACTCAGTAAGCTATTGAACAAACATGTACTGCCCAGAGCTCTTCAGTGTTTTGGTAAGTTGTAAGGTCTATCCATCACCAGAGGGCTGAATATGAGCTGTTAGTACAGAAAAACAGCAAGACAGTGGAGAATTTACTGTAACATTTTCTTCCCAATAAATGCAACACTACATGAGCTATAGCAGCATCAGAGCGGTTGAAGATTGACCTACTGCAGTATCTTTGAATTTTGGCTTTATTCCATGCCCAGGTGTTCACGCGGCTTATGGAAAGAGCAAACAAAATTCATGCCTCAGTAGAAGCGTTCCCTGTTATGAAGACTTTGGTAGGTGGAACTACACGTACTGAACTGATTTATTTTCTGAAGCCCGATTTAAAAACCTAAGACCCACGTCTGTAGCTCTGACAGTTGTAACTGATTTCACTCGTGACACCTTACACCTAAAATAATTCTCTGTCCTAACAAAACCTCACTAAACAGACTTCGAAGGTTCATGAAGCTGTCGCTCCTACAAGACTAATGCACACCTGAACACACCTGAAGTAATTTTTCACTGGAAATACCAAAAAAGGCAGCAGATAACATGGGGATGGAATTACAGCTAATATTTATATGCAGAATTACTTTACTAATAAGATTTGTCAGAATGTAATTTAAGACCTGCTAAAATGTGTTCATCTTTCTACTGTAATGCTTTTTACAGTTTACTTTTAGCTTAAGCCTTAATTAAAAGATTAAAGACTTTAAACAGCCATTCTTTTGCCTGCAAAGATGCCTGAAGATATGGCTACACAGGAGTGCACTACATATAGTACAGAAGTCCTACCAAGTCAAGTCATCCAAGAGGGCACAAACATACAGTCATCTGCTGCACAGCAGACTTGTTGCTGACTGACACCACATTTTTAATTCACTCAGTATAAATTATTATAGAAGAAGACTGGGCTTATAATGAGAAAATAGCAGCTATATTACAATACTAAGTTTACCAGTAAAGAATAGTAATATTTTGTTCATCTGCGTATTTTTCTGGGAACTCAGACAACACCAAGCATTTCCTAGACAAAGGGACAAAAACCTGGATTATTGATGTCAGTTAATATTAGTTCAGTTTGTGCATGTGTATTCTTGTTCAAAATGTAAATGTTTTCCATAAGTTTTTTGTCTATGCCTTTATCAAACTACCTGTCTTGGCTGTTGTTCCAGTTTTGTAGCTTTACTTTCTGAAGCAGGATTTCCTCTCAGTTATACTGACAGTCATTTGGCAACAGGGGCATGTGCAGAATTACCAGGAAAACATATGCACGTACAATGACAACCACATTAAAAATAATTAGTATCTGTATTTTTAAAGTCTAAAAAGGCCCATATGCTGACAAGACTACCTAGATAGCTAAATGTGTATCAGCAAATGTGGAGATACTTAAATATATATATATAGAGAGAGAGAGAAAGAGCCACGTAACATATTTGGAGGTGGACTTCCCTCCTCCAAGCCAGAACACCTTCTCAAACACAAACCATTCAAGAAACCAAAGATAAATTACTAATACCGAAAGTTAGTGGCAAATCTTGCAAACGTGTCTAGGTGCCTAGCTCCAACAGAAGTTAAACAAGAGCTAGTTATCCAAATGCCTTTGGGCTTAAAACCTATTGATCATCTGGCTGGGACTTGGCAAACAACTGCGGAGACTACTGGCAATTGGACTTTCTTCTGCAGAAATGCAGGACTTACATTTTTCTTGATGAAATATGTGAAAGGAGTAAGACTGAAAGGATTAGAAGAAGCATGGAGCACACTCTCTTGCTGCTTAGCATGCCTAAGGAATTTGTATATCTGTGTTGGCTTCCGCTTGCAGTTTTAGACTGTTGTTTTTTCCTTTATTCTGTGAAACACAGCAGTTTTATTCAAAATAAAGACAATAATGTAGAGGGAAGAGGCCACTGCATCCAAATGTATGCCAGTGAATTGCAGAGGATAACCTATTCTTCATTTCTTCATTCTTTTACACCTTTGACCCTAGAAATTAAAACTTACTCTGTGATATTCAGGTACTAGCTAAAGTGTAGTGCTGTGCAATTCATGCTTAAAGTCAAATAGCTCCTCCCTGTGTGTTCCCAAAAAAGCAAAAATTATGTTCTCCTATGAGAAAATAATGTTTCCTTAACAGGCAGCCATCAAAACTAACAACAGGGAAAATTCTTGTGCTATCATGACACTGCATGTCTAATAATTCTACTTCACTTGAGCCCTGCTGTCCAGATTTTCATTTTGATATAGAAATAATAAAGAGCAATGTTTCTTTGCAGTGTAAAGCAATTAAATAAAATAGCTGACCACAGGCTAACCTTTAAAGGTTTCAGTTCATCCAGGTAGTTAAGCACTTGCCCAAATATAAAGCTTTAAATATGCAAGTTGATCCAGCAACATATGTGAGTTGATCGAGCAACATATTTAAGCACTTATTAAATACCCTAAAAGAATCAGAGCCACATGCAACATAGCCTGATGGAAATAATATAGTGCAATGGTCAGCTAAGCAGCCTTACTGAAGGTGATGCAGCCTTGGTTGTAGCAATTAAAAACCATACATATTTAAGATTAAATACAGTATTTGTAATCATTTAACACAGACAAGAAAGGACCAAAAAAAAGGATCTGTAGTCCGGTCAGTGAATAAACCAACGTAAACCCCTCTACAGGAGCTCTCAGAACACTGCAGATATAAAATAATTTAAGCAGAAACAGGCCTTACTTTTTCCTTTCTCTCCCCAGCGTTAAATCAAAATTATAACGACAGGAAAATGTCACCCTGACACTCAGGCAAGTAGTATGAACTATCCAAAGAACAGGAGCAAAAAAGAGTGAACAAAGATAACAGCGGTCATACGTACGTACGTACAACTAAAGCTTCTGGCACATCTTCAGCAGACAAAATTTCCCTTTTTAGGGGTTTGAAGCTTATGAAAGTTATCAGCCAGGACAAAACCAAAGTCACCTATCAAGCTTTGTAAAGAACTTGATGCGATGACGCATTCAGCATCATGGCTGTGCTTTTATCAAACACCAAACTAGAGGGGACGGCTTTATACTCCTTTTCCAATTAGCGAGTCTTTCTTTGGGCCCCAAAAACACAGCTGCATCATCTCAATTTCGTAAACAAGCTGCAGCACAGCTATGAATCCTGGGGTTTGCAGGCAGAATTTTTTCCCTTGGTATTCCGTCATGATCTCTTACTACTGCGTCCTTCTTGCTCCTTTGCATTTTCCACTCCCCTGAACCTATGTCACAGGCCCTGTCTGGCATTTAACCACTCTCATTTTTTTTTTAAGTTGGCCCTCGCAGACTGCCATCTTCCCAAGATGTGCTTCTTTCACATGTACTATTGTGATCTAAGAGGACAATTCCCACAGACATGAACTGAAGAATGTCGAGTCAGGTCCTGAATTATGCTATTTGATACAATAATGAGTGAGCAGAAAAAATAAAAGTGTCTTTGAAGGAGAGAAAAGGATTTGCAGATATTCCTCTTTCTCTGGTTAGTAACATCAAATGATTCAAATCACAGTATTCCATGAGATTTCATCCCCAGTTACAAAAGGTGCTACAGGATCCACTGGTCCAGATTTTCAATTCTGTTGTCTCAAATCTCCAAAGCATTTTATGTTTCTGACAGAACTATGAGAAAGTCTCCTAAGACAGGCAATTTAGTGTCACTTAGTAAAATATGAAAAAAAGGCAACAAAATTTTACAATGATTTGCATGACTGCTGTTTTGCTCCTTTTTCACCCATTGCCAGTGTACAGCAGAGCTCACAGCCAGCTAATGCCAAACTGGAACAAACTTACAGTACTGCAGATTTAAACAGGTGTGGTCACTATCAAGGAAGTGATATTTGTGAGGGAAATACTGTCTTATTGATTTAGCAGAAAGGTATTAAATGGCCTTTTCCACTGCCTGCAAGCCTCGTCAGGAATCCTAAGGGCCATCCATCCTGCCTAGACACAGACACACATAAAATTTCAGACTGTGGAAAAGAAAGACAAGACACTTAAGACTTCAGCACATCAGAGCAAAGCAAGTCCCTTCTCATTGGTCTTACTTATGCTGGTCTTCAGCTTTTCTCTACACCCATTTCTGTGTCCAGTACGGCAACTGACGACCTGTCTGTTGTGAGCTCAGTGAGGAGGAAAGATGAAGCAGCCAAACAAAAACCTGTGGTGAAGCAAAACCAGCAAGCAGCCTGTACGCATCAGGAGGCACGACGCTGTCTCCACTCAGGGAAAATAAGCAGATAAGCAGATGGACACATATAGACGGATGTAACTAAATTTATGTGTGCGAGTATTTGCTTTTCATTTGACAAGTAAATCAATCTTCACCCACTGTAACACCTAAAATTAATCTGGCCACATATACTACATACAGGCTAGCCGGCACTTCACCCCAGCTCTTTAAAAAAAAAACCCTAACAACCATTTAAAAACTTTCTAACACATCAATTCACAGCTATTCATAAAATACACACTAATAAAAACACAGCATATGGCATATGTATGTCTGAGATGTGTGTGACATGTGATGCCCACGGGATCCTTGATTGCCTTTATCTTCCCTACCCTCGGGCCAGTGTCACCTGTTTCTAGTAGCCCTTTCTAGCGATCAGCTTTGGCCATGGTTTCTCATCTACAGGCTCTCTGGCAGCACGTGGCAGGAACAACTAGGACCTCATGCTGAGGTTGAGCTGTAACTACATCGGTAAATTTGTCATTTTTAAAATGAAATCCTGATTCTTTCCAGTTCCTAGTTTATTAACAGTGGCTCTTAAATCGTGATAATGAATTATTTTTACCTGCAGTAAATGCACTGTAATTATTCTTAAATCAGTGCTTGTTCTTGCTGGCAGTGATGCAGTTTAACAGGAAGATGAATGCATGCTTTGGGCACACCTCCCTCTAGCGGATGCAAAGCCCCGGAAAATCAGCAAAATACAGCAAGGCAATTTCTCTAGGGAGGCACTAATATTAAGGATAACTAATAAAGAAGGAATGGTGCCCAGCTGTCCTTATAACATCAGCTCAAGACTACCAGGAAAGGTAATGTACATCTAGTGAAATGCTAAAAATACAAGAAACAGAAGATTGACTTGAGAAAAAAAATCTGACTGGATGTATAAACATTTATTTTATTGCTAAGCAGGGGCCTCTAACAATATAGTCCCAGAGATTTACTTTGTGAACCTGCAGGGAGTGTTTTGGAGAGAGTGAAATGTGTCATAAAGCATGTTTCCAAAAGCTATCCTTCTTGAGAATGCCCGCTGCAGATTTTTCCGCTGAAGGTTTGAATCAGCTTAACCGATTCTGCATGACGAAGGCAGAGACCACTCTGGCGCCCCAGCATTGCTCTCGGTGAAAGCTAAACCCCATATACACAAGACCGACTTTACTGAACAATATGAGCATATATCCTGGCGTAACTGCACCAGCGCAGCTCCCCGTCAGCAAAGAGTCTAGCATAAAAACATGGGGTATGCCCGTGTCAAAAATCCACAATTGCGGCTGCATCCAGGGAGGGGTCGGCACAAGCCATGGCCCCCAGGTAAGGACTGTCCCACACATTCTCGGCAAGCAGCCAAGCAGCCCCACCAGTGGCAGTGCCCCAGCCTTGGCAGTGTCCTCTCTCTCGGTGGCTCTGTGGCACTTTGGCAACATCACCCTGCGCTGCGACTGGGGCACGGCACGGTGCTCCCCTGCACAGCGCGACACATGAACGTGGTGGGCACTAGCTGCGGTGCCCACTCACCCACTCCACTCCGAGCAGCAGACAGACTGTTGGCAGCAGGGCTGAGCAAGAAGAAAGGTATTTATGTTATCGTAAATTGGCAGAAACAAAACTTTCTAAGACTTAATTTAAGTTTAGAAAGCAGGCACTTCTTTATGACAGTGCCAGACGCACAGCGAATCACTCCATGCAGTGTGCGTGCCGAGTTGCTCCGCTACAAAACTTATATACAATCAAAACATACACATTCATCGTATTTCCGAGAAACAATCAACATATTCATACAATTTCCAAGAACTCATTAGTACATGTAAATGCCTGTGACACATGCGCTTTCAGGTACACTGGTGGTCATCCAGGGTCCTCTGATGGTTGTCCATAGTCCTCCTCATTGTGGCCGCTCATGAACCCCATCTTTGTGCATGCTCAGCTTGGTTTTAAAATTCCATTCCCCCTTTAATCTTGGAACCTCCATAAGATTTTCTTGGTTTACTAACCAGGCCTACAACTTATCATTTTCTTGACAGGTGTTATCACAGCTACATTGTTCAACAGTTAGTTTAGATCATACCTAGTTACCATTACACAAATTATTTATCACAAAACACATATCATGGTTTTAATTTTCATTGATTGGTCTCTTGATTACACATTACTATCAATATCCATATCCAAATAATCAATGGTTATTTCTATTAATATCTATTAATTGGTTCTTGATATTTAAATTGAGACAGGAAGGGCAAGGGGGTTTCCAAGCAACATCACTGGTGCATAACAAGTTTCTATAGTTACAGGACTCAAACAAAACTTCTCTATTCAATTTTTCATTGCTTTGTGCCATTCCTGTTAGTTTCTTGATACAAAACAGTAACTGCCTGGCGAGGGTCCTATGGTTACAAGTTTCAAAACACTCAACATTTTAACATTCTATTTCTACTACAAGCAAATGTGGTGATTTTACAACATTTACACACAGACAGCAGTTCCTGCCACCCCTCATGGTCCTCCCTGCTCCACCGGCTGCTCCCCAGCAGGCACAAGTGCCTGCAAAGGGCTACATCCCACAATGCTTTTATGCCTGCAATGAAGAAGTTAAACTTCTCTGGAAGAGGGTTAACCTTTCCAAGTGCCTTTACAAACCACAGACGCCTACTCACTCTCAGGGCACATCAATGAGACCATACAGAAAACAATCGTACACACAGTACTCTGCTAACTAGCAGGTGAGAGCACCACGGAAATACGACGTTTCTCTAGTATCAATACAGGCTGGGGGACGATGGGATGGAGAGCCCTGTGGAGAAGGACTTAGGGGTACTGGTGCATGAAAAACTGGACACAAGCCCACAATGCGCGCTCACAGCCCAGAAGGCCAACTGTATCCTGGACTGCATCAAAAGAAGGGTGGCCGGCAAGTCGAGGGAAGGGATTCTGCCCCTCTACTCTGCTCTGGTGAGACCCCACCTGGAGTACTGCATCCAGCTCTGCAGTCCTCAGCACAGGGAAGACATGGACCTGTTTGAGCACATTCAGAGGAGGACCACAAGGATGATCCAAGGGCTGGAGCACCTCTCCTATGAGGAAAGGCTGAGAGAGTTGGGGCTGTTCAGCCTGGAGAAGAGAAGGCTCTGGGGAAATCTTATTGCGGCCTTCCAGTACCTAAAGAGGGCCTACAGGAGAGCTGGGGAAGGACTTTTTACTAGGGCATGTAGTGACAGGATGAGGGGGAATGGCTTTAAACTGGAAGAAGGCAGGTTTAGATTAAACATTAGGAAGAAGTTTTCCACTTTGAGGGTTGTAAGGCACTGGAACAGGTTTCCCAAAGAGGTTGTTGAGGCCCCATCACTGGAGGTGTTCAAGGCCAGGCTGGACGTGGCCTTGGGCAACCTGGTCTAGTGGAAGGCGTCCCTGCCCATGGCAGGGGCGTTGGAACTCGATGATCTTCAAGATCCCTTTCAACCTAAACCATT
The DNA here is from genome assembly GCF_000708025.1 of Charadrius vociferus. NCBI lineage: Eukaryota > Metazoa > Chordata > Aves > Charadriiformes > Charadriidae > Charadrius > Charadrius vociferus. The sequence goes on along the minus strand of NW_009648822.1, from coordinate 5,510,692 downwards.
CTATGATTCTATGATCTCCCCCCAAGCAAGGTCTGGGATTCCACATAGGGGGAAAGCTCCCTTTTCCCCAACCTCTTCCTGGGTATAATCCCCTTCTTTGACCATCCTTAATCTGACACTTAATCTCTAACACTGCCATCAACCTGCTGCTTACCCTTTCTTTTTGCTTTTCTCTATTTCTGTAGGCGGCCAAGGCCACATCCAGCAATTTACCCAGATCCCAAGTGTTGTTTCCCTGCAACTTCTGTAACCTTCTTCTTATATCATCTGAGGATTGCCCTATAAACAAGGTCGCTAATTGATTCCTACCTTCTTCTGAATCAGGATTAACAGTCATATTTATGAGCAGCCTCTTTCAATTTATTCATAAAATTGGTAGGGGACTGTTTTTGATCCTATTTGATCTCATACTGTTGTCCCAAATCTGGGTTCTTTACCTGGTGCACAAGCCAATAACACACAGAGCAGAGGTACTTCCAAGTTTATTCCACTAATGCACAGAAATGAGGTGCCCCTCCCAAAACAGGAGCACACCTTAGTTCCAAAAATATCCACTTTCATACACTGATTATCACACATTCAAACAATTAATACATATTCACTGTTATTCTCTTTAATGATTGGTCAAGATTTCTTTGCTTCACGTGTAAATTAGCACACAGACTCTGTCATCTTCTTCTTTCATTGTTCTCTTTGAGTAGGTGGTCTCATTTGGGTAGGTGGTCAAGAGTCAGTGGTCATGATGTCCCCCTCCCAGAATTACCTTTTACCTGCTTCTCCTGTGATCTTGGCAGTTCCAAGTGGTTTTCTTGGTTTGCTGACCAGGCACACAGTTCATCACTCTCTTGACAGGAATACCCTGCTTATCAACAATTGTCTGGTGGTTAGTTACTTAATTGAATTGTAGGTAAATCATGTCTAGTTACTATTCCTCTATTTCAATACTAGGTAAATAATTAAATAGGGTGGGGGCAGTACAGAGGACTTGAGCAGCTGCAGCAGGTTTCCTTGGTTGCTTCAATTACATTTTACATTTCATTTTCCTAGTTTATGTCAATTTTACTACAAGACAATTTAGACCAGTTGATTGCTTTAGGTATTGCATTTCGAACTCCAAACAAAATCCATTTGTGATACGGGGTCAGAAGTTGTCTTGCTCTACTCATATTTGGATCCCAGTCTGGGTCCACAGAAGGAAGGTGAGTTTCCACTGTTCCTGGGAGAGCCCCTGAAGCAACTTGTGCTTCCACCTGTGTCCTGGCTGCCTTATGCATCATTTATTTTTCAGTACTATCAAATAGTACTTGCACGATTACTGTCATATCTTTCCAATCAGGATCTTGAGTTCTAATCACAATTTCAAAAGTGCTGGCCACCCTATCTGGGTCATCTCTGTAATTCCCAGCTGCCAATTTCCAATTGTTAAGATCCCTAATTGAGAACGGGACTTTTACAGTCACCGGTCCCCGGTGGAGGAGGGACCTGTATAGGGGAGCCTGTATAACGTCTCCCTGCTTGCCTCTCATTCGTCTTGCTATCTGGCTAAATCCCTCTGCTCCTAATACTGATCCTAATACCGACCCATTTCCCTGCTGACTACTCCCTCTACTGCCTGTTCCTAGTAGGTCATGTTCATTGTTTCGGGGTCCCAAGTGCTGTTCAGGGCTACCAATAGTTCAATGTCATCCTCTCCTTATTCACAAACCTTTAGACACCTTTGTGTTATACTGCACGCAGAACAGCATCTTTTCAAAGTCTTACCTTCCTCTTTTTCCAAAGCCAAAACAAAGGGGTCACTAGATGCCAAGTTTATACTGCATTTTCTCTGCCATTCTGGGTGATTCCTTAACATAAAAAACATATCTGCAGATAACACTTCATCCCACTTCTGCTCCCTTCTCAGAAATAACATCAATTGTAACATAGCATTGTAATTTAAAGTCCCATTCACAGGCCATTTTTCCCCTTCCTCTAATTTATACAATGGCCACCATTGACTGCAATATTTAATTAGATTTTCTCTTGTTGCACCCCACCTGGAGGCCCACTGATCTGCTTCCAATGCCTCAAGATACATCCCAAAGGTGATTTCCTTAGAATACCACCCTTAGATGGTGCTGTACCCATCTTAATTCCAATAGATAGACCAAAACACAAACAAGAAAAAAAATACAAATAATACAAACTCAAATTTTCAACCAAATCAGGGACCCAAACCCCTTACCAAAATGCGGGCGTTCCTCAGACTTTTGTCCTGTGGAACTTAACAACTGGGGACGCAAACCCCTTAGGCACCTTATAGCCTAACACTGTGAGGCTTTCACCGCATCTTATGGGCAGGTGACCAAATTCCAAAAAAAAAAAAGAATGCCTTTACCTTAGCTTTCCCAGGGACCTTGCTCCGAGCTCTTTGGTCCGGGGATCGGAGTTTCTCCCCGAGAATCCCTCGGTACCGGCTAGAGGTCCTGTGATCCCACGGATCCGTCGAGATTCAGAAGCAGTGTCCCATCTGGGTTGCCAAAACGATACCGAGTTTTACAGTATCACTGGTCTAGTGGGAGCTGTCCCTGCCCAAGGCAGCAGCTGGAAACTAGAGGACCTTTAAGGTGCCCTCCAACCCAAACCATTCTATGAGTCTGCGACACATTTTTCCCTGTTCTCATCACGAATCCATTCTATGATTCTGCGATTTCGGCGACGCAGTTAAAAAGGAAGGGAGCACCGAGACCCCACAGCCCCGCTGCGGCCTCTGAGCGAGGTGAGGAGCCGCTGACCGGGTCAGCGCTGCCGCTGGACTGTACCGCGGCCTCTCCCACGAG
>NW_009648822.1:5466876-5507468 GCF_000708025.1 Charadrius vociferus | reverse complement strand
CGCGCGAGCCCGCCGCCCCCGCCATGACCCGGTGGGCTCGGCGGAACGGCCCTCCCGGCGAGAAGGCGCTGGAGGCCACCCCCTGGGAGGAGATGGCGAACGGTGCCGAGGGGCGGGAGGGCCGGGCGGGGCCGCTGTCCCTGAAGAAGGAGGAAGAGAAGAAGAAGAAGAAGAAGAAGAAGAGGGACTACCTGAATGAAGACGTTAACGGGTTTGCGGCGTTCCTGAAGCAGATCTCGCGGGATGGAGAGGTGACCGAAGCAGAGAGTGCTGGGTTGGAGAAGGAGGTGGCGGTGGCCTTGAAAAGGGACAAACGGCGGGAGGATAGGAGGCTGAAGAGGCAAGAAAAGAAGAGAAATGCCATGGTGAGTTTTGCCTTGAGTCGTGGGTGTTTGCCTCTCCGTGGCAGCTTGTTAAAAACTTAGGAAAGGCTCTTTCTGGGAAACGCAGATGCCTTATTCCCTGATGATCCTCCTGGGAGGCAGAGAGCCTTGCCTGCTAGAAGCATAGCATATGCAAAGTGGCATTTCAAGTTAATAAAGTGAATTTAAGTATCTCAACTTTAAAACAAACAGTGAGTTTCAGCTTAAGTTTTAGCCTTTAGTGCAGCTTTTCTGAACACTGTTCTTGCTACCCTTTTATGAATTCCCTCCCCCTCTTGACTCCTAGGTTAAAATAATTCAGTGCATCTCTCTATGTAATTCATCGGTACAATGATTTGGGGCCTCTTTCTGCAGTATTTCCTGCTTGACATTTGAAGTGAGATCTCTAGCAGACTGTAATGAGACTGTCCAAAAGCAGTTATCTCAGCACAAATTTATGCATTCAGTATGAATTTATGCTGAATGTAATCTAGGATTATGGTAAAGAGAGTGTATCTATTTTGAGATGTCTGAGTTCTTCATGAGTAAATTGTAGGACTGGTGCAATGTTGCTTATATTGGCTTCAGCACTTACTGCAGTAGTACTTAAGGAGCTTGGGGAACTGTGCTGTAGTTGAAATTGCATACCATCATTCATCCAGGGCGCTCAGTTGCCAATGAGTGAATACCCTGTACAGTGTGGTGTTGGTGAAAGGAGAAAAGTACCTGTTACAATACGCTTTAATGGCATAGACCACTGACAGTTATTTTGTGACAGGGTGCAATGTCTCTTCTGTCTAGCTGTTTTTCCCTGAGGTGAAAATCACCTGGTATGTTTGCCTTCTAAAAACCCAGGCGGCCTTATTTGGCTGGGATTTTCAGGTCTGTTGAGTGCCATTCACAGAATCTTGTCTTTTTATGTTAGACTAACGTCAAATCTCAGCACTAGAGAGAGTACCCTCAAGGTTTCAGCCAAGAGTAGTAGTGGTCTAGTAAAAGTCCACTGGTAATCAGGTAATAGGAGGAAGTGAATTCTTCAGTAATGCCACCTGTAAGTGCTGGTTTTTGCTATGTGAACTGTCTATGAAAATGCATATAATTTAATTTTCATTTTCAAAGGTATGTTTCCACTGTAGAGAACCTGGCCATGGTGTTGCTGATTGTCCTGCAGTACTTGAAAGTCAAGATATGGGTACAGGAATCTGTTACCGGTGTGGATCCACAGAACATGATATCAGCAAATGCAGAGCAAAAGTAGATCCAGCTGTTGGTATGTCTCAGAAATTTGTGGGTTTTTTAAGTGCTTTGGTCTGAGTTTTCTGACTGCTGAAATATAAGCTTTGTGTTTTAGTAATTTAAATGTTCTGAGGAGATAGATTAACATATTTAAAGGAAAACAATATTGTAACAATGAACCTAACAGTGTAAGAAACAGTTTAGTGTTTATAGTAAAATAGTGTAGTATAATATTGTAGTGATAGTGTTTTCACAGTTGTCTGTGACTTTATAAAAGTTTTTTAGTGTGGATGATAAACTGTATGGGATTTTGCAGGGGCGTTTCCATATGCAAAATGTTTCATCTGTGGTGAGATGGGGCATCTGTCAAGGTCATGTCCAGATAATCCCAAAGGATTGTATGCCGAAGGTGAGTGTGCTAATTTACTAAAACCAAAACACATTTTTCATATTTGCCTGATGGAGAACAAAGTAACATTGTCAGTGAATGAAGATCCAACTAAAAGGAATTTCTCAGTATCTTTTACTCTTGGTAAAAGCAGATAAATTCTGGGGAATTCAGTGTTAATATTGATTACCTGGGGATTTCTGTTTTAATTGTAAGCTTGGTGTTAAATGATGAGATGCAATGTATGAGAACTTGCTTGTGCTTGCAATTTCAAGAGGCGCACAAAGAAACAAAATCATAGTAGGCTGTATGTATGTAGTCAGTGTGTATTTCTGTTTATGTATACCAAAGTAGGTGGTAAAAACATACTATCATACTATAGCTTAAGACTTTGGGAGATGTTCACGCAAAACGAGGACTGTCACTAGAAAGAGGACATCTTCGGTTTAAGTGACTTTAATGAGAAATGTGATCCAAGTTTGAAGATTTCGCTCAGATTCTGTTCTGCCTGTTTTGGCACTTGCAAATAACATTCTCTCTCCCAGTAGAAACTTGAGGTCTGGCAAACTCAAAAGGGTGATCTTAACAGCACAGTTAAATCAGAAGAAAAATCACTTCTACTTTCAATGTTTGGATTATAAGTAGAATTTATATTTTGTATCTCAGTACCTTCAGTTAGATTACCTGTCTCTTGGGAGTTCCTATTAATTTCAAAAGTTCCTTTGAATATGAATTTCAGCAGAATTCAGCTTGTTTCTCAAAAAGAGAGCTCCCAACAAATCAGAAATATTCATTGTGTGGTGACTGGAATTTGTAGTATGTGATGCTTTACAGAGCAATGTAATTTCAAACAGCTCTGTCTGTCTGTTGGATGTGGAGAGACAGAGGACGCTGTGTTTGCAGGCTTCCAAAGCTGGCTGCATATCTGCTCCACGATGTTATCTTATTGTGCCTAGGAGTGCGGAGTTCTCCACAGGGACATTTCCTTATCTTTTTTACAGGTTGCCTCTACAGAAAAGTAGAACAAGATTTTCCAATATAGATATAAGAGCAAAACAGCTTTAGGGGGGTTGTTTTGTGCTTGGGTTTTTGATCTATTTTTTCCCAGATGAGTGACAACTTTGTCTCTTAACAGGTGGCTGCTGCAAACTTTGTGGCTCTGTGGAGCACTTCAGAAAAGACTGTCCAGAAAAACAGAATGCAGGTGAGATGCAGGGGAGCATACATCGTTACCGTACTTGTTTGGGAATGAGTGCTTTTATGTGGAGGGGAGGGGGGCATTAAGGTGCAAAGCAAAACTTGAATTTTCAGTTAAAAAATAATTAGCTAGTGGGTTTCTGAAGATAATAAGAGCTAACGTGTATTTGTTAGACAGTATTCATGCTGCTGTTCACAACTTTAGCAGCTGTATAACAGGACTGGTTTCTTCTGATGATGATTTCTGTGTGAAGTGGTGGAACTGAATATAATGTCAGTTGCAGGGTGGTAGTACTGGCAGCTTGTAAAAGCTGTGTGTGCAAGCAAGTGTTTGAGTCATTCAAGACAGGAGAGAAAGAGGAGGCAGGAGATCAGTCTGGCTAGATTTACCAGCTAATAGGCTGCTTGCTTATGTGTTCTTCAGTTATCTGCATGGGTGGAAAAATTACATTTTATACAAAAAAACCCTGTGCTAAGGAAGGCAAAAGCGTCAAACAAGGGTATGAAGAATGATTCTGTTACTGAAGTTATGATACATTTGTGCATTTTTCTTGTATGGCTTGTAGAATTTTTGGTTTAATGATGTGCCATAAACTTTTGTGGAATTTATGTAAGAAATATTTATGGAGGCCATACAGGCCTATGTTTAGCGGTTTTCTGTATCTGATCCTATATATATATATGATAGAAGATGATTTTGGAAAAGATGATTTAGGACAAGAGGAAATGGCCTGAAGTTACACCAGGGGAGGTTTAGATTGGATGTTAGGAAGAAGTTCTTCACAGGAGGGGTTGTTAAGCATTGGAACAGGCTGCCCAGGGACGTGGTGGAGTTGCCATCCCTGGAGGTATTTAACAGATGGGTAGATGTGGTGCTGAGGGACATGGCTTAGTGGTGGTTTTGGCAGTGTTAGGTTTACAGTTGTATTCAGTGATCTTAAAGGTCCATTCCAACCTAGACAGTTCACTGTGACAGCATTGGTAAGAATTTTAATGTTCTTTGAAACCAGTTTGCATATGCAAAGTACGTGTAGATTGACTACAGGAAGATAGGTGGTAGCTGGCAAGGAAGTTTAGGCACTACAGCTTATTGTTGCTTCAAGTGGAGTCATTTGGCCTGCTTTAATATACAGAAAGTAATCCAAGTAAACATTGATTTATCCATGGAATATTCTTGGTATAATTTGATTTGCTCTCAAAATTAGTTTGTATTTTGAAAAAGAAATAGAGGTTGGTTAGCGGTGTTTTCTGTAGGAAAGGGTCGTTAATTGGTCTAAATAGCATTTAAACATCAAAAAGATGGCATTGATTATATGCAGGGATGCAAATTGAGAAATGTAAATTTTGCTGTATTCTGCACCCTCTAGTTTAGTTTTTGCTTGACATACCCCAAAAGCTTCATCCTAAGAGTTACTAGGACTTATGAGACAGTTGATAATGTATGATTTGCATACTCTGAGTGTTTCTTTGGTCAGTCAAACAGGAAAAATCAGTAGTGATTTCTGAACCTTGTCAATCTGTGTGGGGGAAGAAAAGGGTTTTACAAAACACAAAAAAGCCACTCCAACGACATTGTGTAAAGAGAGTTGGCTTCAGAGCTAGAGCTAAAATGATAGGTCTTTGGTGAACCAGTGACAGGCCCTTGTGGCCAAAATCTTCCTCAAATGTGGAAGTTTGGTATAAAGGTAATGCTTAGCTTTTCCGTCATCTCTTGTCTCTCACTCTGCAGATCAGGTTACGGTTGGGCGATGGGCCATTGGAATGAGCGCAGATTATGAAGAAATTACAGAAGCACCAAAGCTGCAAAAAACAAAAGTGAAAGTACCCAAAATTATTACTTTTTGAAGGCCTCTTGGCTCTAAACCACAGTTATCCTGCACTGCTTCACTCCAGAGTGGTGACTGCACAGCGTGGATTGCTGGTTCCAGAAAATCAAGCAGACTGCTGCAGCTAAATTACTATTTTTTTTGTCCCACCCATTTTTCCAGTTTGCCTCCCAGGCTCACCTAGCTTACTGAAAAGCTGCAAACAACAGAAACGCAGCAAGTGGGTATTTTATTTTTATATATCTCTGCCGTAATACTTCCTTCCCTCTGAGTCACGTTCCCTCTCACTGGCAGCTCGCTGAAGAGGGAAATTGGCTTCTTCTCCTAACAGGGACCTGTTTTCAGTAACCAAACAGGGTATGTGCATTTTATCACGGGCACCTGTGACCGCTGGGTTTTGGTGGTCAGTATTGTTACCTTAAGAGTGCTGCTTTTACCTATCGGAGATATGAACGCAATCATGCTGATCTTATTAAGAGTATTTCTCTGAAAGACATTGTGGGTATTTTCTAAAGACTCTTGTAGGGTTCTGTTTTGGTTTTGCCTTCTCCTTTTAGAAGGAATGATTTCTTGCTCTGTGTGTACAAGCTTGAGCTGTCTCGTACTGAAATTATCAAGTAAACCCTGCAGCCTGTAGAGCCTGGGGGTGCAATTACCACTACTCAGCTAAATATGCACATGCATTGTTGATGGCTGTTGGATTGTTTTGAGTATTTGTTCACTAGTAGATACAAAATCATGCCCTTCCTCTGATATCTGTGGTGAAGAACACCTAAAAAGAGTTGGAGAGCAAGTGAACAGCTTGCTTAGTTTCTTTTTTTCAAGGAAAGTGCTCAAAAATCTTCAACGTTTCCATCACTTGGTGGGTTTGGGAGTAAACTTTGTATTATGTGTGTCTGCTTAATGGCAGATTTATTTATTTTTTAAATGGAGGCTGCAGCCTGAAAACCTGCAGCCTTAGAAAAACTGATACATATTAAAAATAAGTTATGAAGCCAACTCAAAAGAGACTTTCTGCAGTATCTCTCCAGGTACTGTAGTAATTCAGCCTACACTGACAGTGGTGGCAGGGTTTCACTTGTGTCTGATCGTCTGACCCAAGATGAATGAGGAAGCACCATGTTTCTGGAGACATGCACCTTGAGCTCATCTCACATGGAGCGCTTCACTCTGAACCGGCATCCTGGTGCAGTTGTGGGCAGCGCAGGCAGGTGCTGTGTGGGGTCTCTGCACCGCACTCCGCTGTGTGGGGTAGGCAGGCACCCACAACATTGGGCTTCTCGGTTCTTGCGGCAGCTCTGGTGGCCATCGGACAAATGCGGTACTTCCCTGTCCCTAAAATCTTAAATGTGCCTTCAAAAAACTTCAGCTTGTGTTATACAGTCATAAGAAACAGTCCTTGGGGAAAAGCTACACAGTGGTAAAGCTATTGAGTCAGGGACAGTAGTAGTGAAATAACTTAAAAGGCAGGCCTGATAAAACCCACAGGTAAATGTTACTGAGAACTAGACGAAGCAAGTAGTCTTGTAACATTGCCAAGGACAGCTCCTGGTAACGGACGAGAACATGTCTCGAAAAGCAATAGAAACCAACCCTGCAGTCTGGACAAAGACCAGAGAAGAACTGGGTCTGTGCAAAGACAAAAGGTTACTTGCGGTGATGAAGAGGAATCATCAGCCTTCATCCTCGCGACCCTCAACGACCACCACCAGGAGGCACTGCGCAAGCGCAGTTGGGAGGAGTTTATGAAAATGATTTCTTAGAGCTAATTTTAATACAAAGTGGGGACAGGTCATGTATATGTATAGGCATATTGGGAAATCTCATGATTATGTAATCAAATAATACATATATTTGAGAAAGCCGCTGCATTAGGCGCACACGATTGGTGGGGCAACCCCCTGTGCTGCCCAGCACTGAGTAAAACACACCTACTTTACAACTTTCTAAGTTGTGGAGTCTGCTTTCCGCATGTCACTATTGCTTCTGAAGATTAATTTACGCTTTCAGTGAGTACCCTAATGGTGCCTTGGTGAGAACGCCAAAGGAACACCAGAGAGCAAACTTGGCCTCGGGGCTGGGTTTTGAGGTTCTCAGGACCAGCCACTGAAACCATGGGTTGTAAGAGTCGATCAGAAGATCAGTGTTGTCTCAGCACTTTCATCAGTGATGAGGCCCCCAAAACCTGGGCTAACAGCTTGACCTGAGTTTGCAGCAGCTGGCTGTCATGAGACTTAGAGAAAGGACTGCAGTGGGACCATTGTATGTGGGTACAAGCCATGTCGATACCTTGGTACGAAAGTACGGACAATGTCAGAACATGGTACAAGCCTATTCTACTGGAGCAGCAAAGCGAAGAACTGCTGTTGAAGAAGATGGACTGCACTGGCTGTGCCAGCATCGATGACGTAATCTCGAACCTCAGTTGAACTTTCCTCATTATAATGTCATTATAATACAAAAGCACACCTCCTGGTAAGAAGCTACCCACCTCCGAAGCTGACCACGCCTCAGACACTCCTCTCCGGGCATGCGTGGAAGTCTTACTCCAGACAGGTGGAGATTGGCACCTTTCCATGGGACAGAGGTGGAGTGGAGGTGGGTCCAAGGAGCGAGGTGTGCTACCTAACATAAAAGATGGTTCCTCAACAACTGATCTCCCAAAGATCTTCCCCACCGAAAGACCACAACGGTTGATGAAGAAGCAGTGGAACGCCTTCTGGATTCGGGACCATTGGGACGCCTGTGGACCCGTGGTGGTAGCTATAATCCTCTTTCCCCCCCTTTTTACTTCATCTTTCCTATTTTTCTTTCTATCGCAAGCCGCTTTACGGGCAAAACCAATAAAGTGATTGTGTGTTGAAAGTGTAACTCCCTGGGCCTGATGCCATTTCTTTTTGCGCTTCGAGATCACAGCTGAAATGAACCATCACGCATCCACCGAGGAGTGGACCGTGACACGGGTTTGGAATGTACTTTTCTTACAGCAAAAAACAGGGATTTAATGGTTTGCATATATTTTATATTTGTACATGTCAATTATTTTTAATAAAACGCTGCTAAAGAATACAATAGTTAGAGCTCTTATTTTAGGTTTCCTGGTTCTGCTCTGGATACAAAGACACATTGGGTTGACTAAGGGTGTGTATGTTGAGTTTATAATAATCAGAGCACACATTTAAATGGAGGAGTGGATGTGGATGAAATCAAGGATTTCTAACGGTTTTAATTAACTCTTGAATTAAAGTGCAAAGCAGCATCACTGTAATGTGGATGTTTTGCAACACATTTATCCCAGCTTAAAAAGTGTTTCCCTTTCTATTATATGAACAAGTATATTGTTTAAAAAGCATCTTTTTAGATAATTTCCTGTCTTTAAAGACTTCATGATATTGTAACATGATTTTTTACCCATAGGAACTTGAAGCTCTGCCCCTTGACTTTCTTAGTGGTGCCAATACTTGCCAGATAAGGGGTTGATGTGTGGGTTGTAGTTTCAATGCGCAGCCTCTCCTCCCGAAGAGATGGCTGCCACAGCTCGCAGTAAGATGTGGGCACCCAGCTGTGCTACTGCAAGCTGAGGCAGAAGCATCCCTTTGGCAGACTGCTAAGTTACGTGGTGTATGACATGTATCTTGGAGGAAAAGAAAATTCACTGTTCCTTTCTCACAGCTGACACTGACACTTCTGCTTGGCGAAAGCGACTGCTAAAAACAGGATGACTGAGAGCGCAGTTGTGGCAAAAGAAAGCCCGCAAGAAGCGGTGGATTAACATTTTCTGGAAATGGTGGAGCACAAGCAGGGCATGCTAGCTTGCAGCTTGCCCACCTTCTGAGCCCAGCCTTCTCTTCGGCGCAGTGATACAGTCAGCCCTCCTTGTAGTCTTTCTCTGGAGGTCAGTGAGCCTAACAACCATCACCAGGTAAGACAACCTTGAGTATCCTATCTGTTGCTTTGATCCATCTTGTACTATAAAAACACTTGTCTACACCTGAGTAGTGGTCTGTTGTTGTCCCCTGAGAAGAAATAATGGACTTGTTCGGACTTAGAAAATCACAGGCTACTGTCTCTGTGCGAATTTCAGTATAAAGGCAGCAGCTGTTTCCAGGTAATGACACATGTGCTTGCTTGCCTGGGGCTGGGAGCATGTACGCCTCCCTCTTGTCCCCGGGCTCAGTGCCTGCTGAGGGAGATGAGGTACTGCATTCTAAAACAGCTGCACAGGTTAGCGATCGTCAGGAACTGCTGGACAAAACTACTTGTTAAATGCACCTGCTAATCTCTTTACGTGCTTTCACAAAGGTACGTGTAGTTAAAGAAACCTATTGGAAAAGCAGCTGTAAAAGGTGCTGCATGTAAAGATGCATCATACCTACAAATTTAAAAGTTAGGTGAATAATTAACAAATTAAGCAAAGTTTGTGCTGCCCGAAACCTGAATCTCCTTGTCTTAGCAGCTGCACAGAAGTTGGTAAAATACAATCCTTGGTCTAAGTCAAAACGACACTTTCCCCCCCTTATACCTCCAGAGATGTGTGGCTGCATCTGGAATGTGTGGCACTAGAATGGCCGAGGTCTTGGTGCTGGGGGCAGAGGCCAAAGCCTCTCGTGTAGGCCTGAGCTCGGCATTTCAAAAATGCCAGTGTTCTCCAGCTAGCCCTTGTGGTAGCCCCACAGCTGACCTCAGTGTCTCTAAAGGCAAGTTATAAACTGAGCTGCATCAGAAGCTACTCAAGCAGCTGATAAATGCTTGGTGCAGGCAGAGTTTGATGGGTCCTGCATGTATTCAGAGCTGAACATTAGGTGTCTCTGTTCACTAAAAATTGGGACCACGGAGACTTAATGCCCACTCAAGAGCTTGTCTGCCATCACTGCACACACGACAAGTGCAGGCAGGATGCCAAGAGCTGAGCTCCTGGTCCACCGTGGGGGCCTGGACCCTTCCAGGACCAGCCAAGCCAGGAGGAGGCAAGTGAGTCCCCCCGTGGATGGGGCTACCCTGAGGCTGCCATCTTCACTCCCTAGACTGAGGTATTGCTCCTTACCCACATGATAAAAGTGATCATCTGAAAATCAGGACCCGAATTTAGTCTCCTCTGGAGTTGAAGACCAGGACCCGCTTTACTTTTTGTATTACTAGTGCAAAGGTGTCGCTGTGTTGCATGGCAAACAGCGGCCAGCCCTTGCTGGGCACAGAAGACAGCAGCTGATTTCACTAACGCTTTGGTTCGCTGCATAGCTGTACCCAAGCTACACCAGTCTTGCTGAGAGGCCAGGTGACTCACCGTGCCAGTGTGCCCAGAGGGCTTCCAGAACTTGGAAGTTGGTGCCTCTTCTGCTGCAGCTGGTAGACATGCCATACACAAAACGTGCAGGCATGCTGTAACTTATAAATCACTGATGAAAGCTTTATTTTTGTTTAAATTGATGAGGTATTTACTTAAGTGGGAACTGGACCAGACCCCTAGAGCTCTCGCTCTACCAATTATGAGACTCCTGTAAGATAAAAGGGCACTGCTACAATTCACATTCTTTGACTCTCTTAACACTCCTGCATTCATGTTATGATCTAACTGATAACCATACCCATTTTTTTTTAATAAGGCTTTCTTTGAGCAAAACCAAGGGCAGAAAACAAAGTAGATGCACCACAATAAAAACTCTGAAACCATTCTCCCTTTTCATTGGTGAGGGAATGTGTCTGAGAGTTTGCTGTTCTGTGTTTATTCAACGCTAGCAGAACAGTCTTGAATAGAACTTGCCAGCTGGAGGTCACGGCACTTCTGTAAGAGGCCGACAGCCCCCATCATCACCACAAAGCAGTCTTTCTGAAATGATGTCTGAAGCCATTCCAGAATTACTGTAATAAAATTTACCATAGATTTGTAGCCTCAGAAACAATAATTTATTGGAAGTCACAGATAAACTACAAGTATTAACAGATAAAGTACAAATATTAGCAAACACTAAATTACATAGGGTGTAATCTGTATATAACGTGTGCAAGAACCTGGACAACCAGGTCAGAGCACTGGATGAGCTATTTACTAGCACCACGTCTCTGCAAATTAGACAGCGTGGTATTTACTGGTTTAAAACTGGCTGGATGCCGTCATGTTCAATATAACATTAAAATAGTTCTACTGGGCCAAGTTCTGCCTCCATTTATATAAAATTTACTAATGCAATCAAGAGTGGAATCTGTCCCTTAATCTTTTTAAAATTAAAAATTCAGTTTAGAGCCTAAGGCCTAATCTTAATTTGACAGAAGATGCTTGTAGTAGATGTTCTCAGGCTCAAGCCCAATATTGACTACATGATTCCAAGTATCTAACCTGTAGAAAAATGATCAACACACATGCAGGAATTTAAACCAGTACTGCTTTCTTCAGAAATCCATTTTTAAATCCAGTTCTTCCTGCCTTTCATCTCCAAGAACTTTATACATTCCAAAGCAGTGTCTTCAATGGATTTTGATGAGCCAGTAAGATTTGCAGCTAAGTAAGGCATAACACCTGATGTCACTTGATTGAAGTAACACACCTGTTTAAACAAAAATAAATTAAACAGAAAAAGCCTATGGATTGCAATAGTTAGCCATTTTTTTGCAGAGCCTAAATGAATATCAAAGTTTTTATAGATGCGAATAGAAACACGTAGTGCTTCTGAAACTGAAGGCAGTAATTGCAAAAAGAGCACACTTTTTTTACAGTACTTTAATAATGATCTCAGTGTCCTCTCTACTGCTAGGTCCTCAAGCATGTGAATGTACACAGCAGTGCAGAAAGAAACATTATGTGTAACCCATTAAATATATGGGCTCTATGAACAAAGCGGTTCCCTGAAAAAAGAATCCCAGCCACTGAGCGCAGCTGTATGTTTTCAGAAATGTCTGTTCTTAAATGAAAAAGTTATAGCCTATATAGTGGAAAAGAACAAAAGAGGAACATTGTCATTGGTCCAGAGATGGGATTCAGATTGCGTAATTTCTGACAGATGAAAGTTAAAGTTAAGTGTTAATCTGACCTCATTCCTTGGACTTTCGCTGTATTCAGCGAAGAGATATGCACACCTTCAATCCTAAAATGCACTTCTAGAATGAATGACTCTCTGGACATGCCTGGCCATCTCCGGTGCTTAGTTCAGATTTAATTTCTAACATTCCACTTTGTGGAATAAAGAGTGTCTTAATAACCACACTGAACTCTGGGGAAACTGACTCATTTTTGTGTTGTATTGCTGTTACTGTTCTAGGCTGTCAGCTCAAATGAGATTATATGCACACGTACTGCTACTGGAAAGGAGACACAGACAAGGTCTGCAGAGCTACTCACCTTACAGAAGCCGTTGTCATTGTAGATCTGGAATCCAGCACAAAGGACTTCACTTCTGCAGTATTCTGGAGAAGGTGGCATAGACGTGAGGGTAACTGACTTTACAGCTACTATGTAGGGTTCGCTGCATGGCAAGGGAAAGAATCAAACACTGCTTCAATCATAGAATCATAGAACCATAGAATTGTCTAGGTTGGAAAAGATACATGTAAATGACTACAGCTATACCAAAGATGTCATTTTCATATGAAGGCCAACAAGCTCCTGTATGTTTCAAGGTATATGTTAAAGGATTCATCTCTCTTGAGCCTTATTAAGTCTTTGCCACAGACTCCAACCAAGATTATTTTTGTGGAAAGCCAAGAACAATCACCCACATAAAACACCCCCTTTATTTATGCTGCTCTCCAGGTCCCGCATTTACAGAATCAGGGCCTAGGAGCAACCCTTACTGGGAGACTTAGAGTGTGGCCTCAGCAAATATAGGCATGCTTCAGTTCCAAGATGGGGGCAGGGGAAAGCAAGCCCAGTACAGAATACTGCCTTTTAGAAGTAATGTTCTGTTAACATGAAGAATTACTGAATATAAGAAAAGAAATTGAGAATAAAGAATAAGATACACCAAATGGTCCCATTCATCCATGTTTCATTATGCAAGAACAAAAGGAAAGCTAATGGAAAAAAAAATAAATAAATCAATGTATATTAAACTGATCAAGGGACTTTTAAAACCAAATTCAACAACAAAATTTACAGATACAATAAATGTGTCACACAGGTTTCAAGAAAGGTGAACCACTTCCTTGAATAAGAAAATCTCCATTTACATTAAATGGGATTACAAAGTCACTTGAAGCAAACAGACAAACAAAAAAACCTCCTAGTTACGTGCTTCAGCACATTGACAGGCCCTCTGGGACACGCTTTTTCCAAATGGCCCGTTTGCAATTCTGGCCGATTTGCCCTCACTGTAGACCACTCCTGAAGAGTCACTATCAAAGAAGCAATACTGGACTACACCACAAATCTGTTACGCTCTGAATTTACTTCATCACACCTTCACATTGCAAAACAAATCAGGTTGTGCAAAAAT
Organism: Charadrius vociferus; assembly: GCF_000708025.1. NCBI lineage: Eukaryota > Metazoa > Chordata > Aves > Charadriiformes > Charadriidae > Charadrius > Charadrius vociferus. Next base: position 5,494,033 of record NW_009648822.1, on the reverse strand, counting down.
CAACACACTATATTTTAAATACGATACTAATCTAATTTCTTAAAAAATAAAACATCATCTTTGTCACCCAGCGACAGGTCCAGATAAAGGTCAACAGTAATCAAAACTATGGCTCCAAAGTGCTCACAGTTCAACTTGGAATTGTATACTCACCTTGGCTTACAGGGTTGCCTCTGAGACACAAGAATCACAAAGTCTCTGGGTTTATGGCCAGTCACGGGTGGAGATGTAACGTAATATATTTTCTCATCTTCATTCACAGCCTGGAGGACCTTACAAGTTCTGCAAATACATTTAATACACACATGCAGACCCTGATGTACGCAATAGCGTTTCTTACAAAAAACACAGTACAAACATATATTCTATCCTAACATTAAGTCTATGGTTTTCATGTTCAGGCAGCAAGGAATCCAGAGGAACACAGAATGAAAATTGAGGTTTTCTGCAACGCACCATCTGACACCACCTCCCTGTTCCACAAAACTGTTAAAAAGTGTTTCAAGGTGGTGGAGCAATGTCTTAAAAGCGTATCTTCTGCATGCTGTTGATTCCTGTTTGCATGCTGTATTACTTGCTGAATGACCAGTGTCCATCTGACACACCACAGGAAAGACAGTCAGGAAACATCCATAAAATTTTATTTGAAGTTGTGTTCTACTCTGTTCAGACAGGGCCACCTCGGTAGGACACACTCATTCACTGTCTTGGAAATACTGATCCACTGTCTCTGACTACAAAAAAAAAGTCAGCATTTTCCTCTACATTGGCAGGAATGAATTGATTTAATTTCAGCTTCTACTGCCTCAGCAATAAGCACTGCTAAGCTGGTATTCTATTTTGACCAGTCAATCAGGCTTCATGGGAGTCATAAGAAACCTGAGATTTTCACTGTAGATATGGAAAAATCAACGTAATACTTCTTCAGATTTCATTTGTTAGAAGCCATAAATTCAGCAGAGATTGTAAATTTCCAAATATCCCTAAGCTTCCACTTTCACCTGAAAGATAAAAATCTTTCAGGATAGAATGCTACCTGAAAAAGCTTCTCCTTTAAGAAAGTATTCACCAAATTGATTAGTATTATATCAATTAAATTGTCTCTAGCCATTAGTCTACACCATATAAGGCAAATAAAAAAAACCCCAAATACTTTTTACGTCAATTCTGAAACACACTCCAAGTCAGATACCCTTTATGTTATTTTTCTTAAAATGTGCATTTTGAAGATCCCCATTTCTTGGTTTGTCACTTTGACTGCATGATGAAGCAGAGCATCAGTGTCCCAAACAACACAAACATGGAGCCCACAGCTTTGTACCACTTTTTACAGAGAGCATGCACAATATATTGACCTCAAGTTATATGCAACCCACTCAAACGAACCTTTTCAGCCTGCATTTGTCCAGGCATGAAATTTTGTTCATTTTAGAAACAAGTATTTATAAATCAGATTTAGGAGAAATTAAATTTTATTTTTAAGATAAAAAACCCCAACCCATACTTTGACTAATGAATCTTTAATGTCAACTTTTTATCACAATTTCTTCTTAATTAGGTAGAAAAGTGTCAACATCTCAAAAAATATTTGTATCATAAAAGGTTAGGTGTCAGGAGATTCAAAAATCTTAAAGAAAATGTAAGTTCTTACAAGAAATGTTTGTCCCATTGCTGGCGGAATGTGAAGTCAGACAAAAGGGAGAAAGCTAGATGTGATTGTATCTTCACTTGCATTTCTACTTTGAATGACAACACATCACCCTCCTCATGAGTCCATATTTTTATCTGAAAAAATTGAATAACATATTAAAACCAAAGAATGATTACTATAAATATTTTAAGACTTATAAATGTTACACATTTAGGTCTTAGGCACATTTTCTCAGGAGTACATATGAAACTATATCTGACAGATGAAAGAGGTAAGTATTCCAAGATTAGTTTTACATTAAAATACAGCACAATGTAAAATCAAATACACTGATAGCATAGTGGCATTACACAGTTTTAATTACATCTGGTTAGGGATAGCTTTATTAGCTTGCAAGTGGAGATGAATGAGCCAAAGGTCAGTATGACCTCTTTCTCACACTATGTATATATAGTCTCTAAATACCTTTCACACTGCACATGTCTTAGAAAAATCAGTATTTTTCTTCTGTCAGGACCAAGTAGATGTCATCACTTTTATAAACAAGAGAAGATACACTTAGGAATGAAGGTAAAAGTGTCTTCTTAACCTTGCTACAGAAAGTCTCCTCATAGAGACCTCACTTCACTGACTCCAAAAGCTAATGGGGCAACCTGAGGACCTCAGCCAATTATTTTGTGAATTTGGCATCAGTCATCAGTGACAGGAGACTAGACTTTTTAAACCTGGACAGGTCAGTACCAGTCCAGAATTCTACCACTTTTTTAACCTGGCTCTTGAGCCAGGTCGAGTTACAGAAGTATGGCATAAATATGGAAGAGCAAGAAAAGGTAACATACTATTTATTAGGAAGGAATGGCAGAAACTTCATTAAGGTAGATTTATATAAAGTGTCTAAAGGTGATGGTTACTTAAAGCTTTCCAGAAATTTGAAACTACAGAGCAGAATCCATTGGATGTGGCACTGGTGAGCAGGAGCAAGCTGGAGTGAGGCCACGCTAGATGATACAAACACCCCTGCAGTACGTCTGAGACTTTATCAAAATAAGATAAACCAAGCTACTTCCCTCTCTGCCGCTAGGACTTTGGAACATATCCAGCAATCCTGCACATTGCAGCTTTGGGGAGCTTATCTAGAGACATCCACAGAGGACCAGATTTTTGAAAAAGCGCTTTTCAAGCTTTAAGAGGGATGACTTTGGATGATACACAGATTACCTCCTTGATCCAGCTCTCCAACCTATGCAGTCCAGTGGTAGTTAGTAGAGGTCAACCACTTCAGGTCCCTTTGTCCATGCAAATCAGTCCCGCATTGGCCTATGCTCCCTTCCACTAAAACAACTCAGTATTTCTCGTTCCAAAGTATCTTTTTTTTTCCTCCCCTATTCTTCACTGTGAAGCAGGGCACCTGGAGTTAACAATATACTGAAAAATTATTTCAAAACATAGTTTTTGCCACTTTGTCCCACACTTGCAGTATCTTGTCTTGATTATTTTGGGTCTATATCTAGTTGTAGGCCTGAACCCTAACACAGAGAATTCAAAAGGAATAACCTGCATGTAACAATGTAACATAATCCTTGCAAAACAAGGTCCTGGTATCTTCCATAAACCCTGTATAATGGAAGAAGATGAGCAGAAGAGACTGCTTAGAATTAGTGGACTTCATTGCCAAATTTTAATCTGATAATGCTAATTTGCTTCTCAAATCCTAGAAAGTTTTAACAGATTTTCATTTCCAAGTGATACAAAATTCATGAAGTTCATCATCTCTGTTGCTCTTTTTTGCTACATCAAAAATTAACAATTTTTGGCTATGGAGCATTTGTGCAACAAACAACACAGATTTTGTATATTTTCATATTTTCATGTTTTGGAATAGGAAAAAAAAAAAAACATCATAAACCAGCAAGCATCTTGCTGAAGTAAAGTTTGGGGTAAAACAAAAGGCCTAAGAGTGTCAGAAACCACCTACAGGATGCATGGATTCCTCTAAGGCATAGAACAGAAATCATGTTGTCTTAGGAGTCTTCTAGGCTTGAAAATCACCAAGTCAAGTAGGAGTACAGCTGTTAAAAGACCTCTCTGCAAAGTGAACACTGGCAAAGCTATATTATTACTGTAGGCCTACAAGTCTCATGGTTCCATGTCAGAATTCACAGTGCCACTTTTCTACCTGCCAAAACCATCAATCAACTTGGGGTCATTCTAATTCCAGGCAAAAGGGAACAAATCCTCTGCATGCAGAAAAGCACACGCTGCTTTGCAAAACCTATCTACTAGAATATTTCATCCCAAAATACAGTTCAGTCTAATGTCTTTGTCAGTCTCCTTTCCCAGAATATGACTGCCTTTAGGCAGAGCACTGCTCCTACTACCCGATTCCTACTATTTGTTCGTCCAGCCTCTCCCCAAGAGACCATTTCATGAACACTGAATAGATCTGTTTGAGTGAAGATGCTGCTATGTGTTTCCATCAGAGAAGGCTAAGTAGTTGTTCTGTGCCTGCACCGCTGTATACCCTAAATACAGGGATCAAGACCTGGTACATGAGTGCAGAGAACAGAAGACTGGCAAGATGTGTGTTTGGTGGGCTGCAGTGTGTAAGGTAAGATGATGTAATGCTATGAGCTAGATACAGTTTCCTAAGGGATACCCCCTTGTACTCATGTTTGCAAAAGTGACAAAAGTAAGCATGAAACAGTGACAAATGAACCAAACCAACATTTGCCAAGATGTTAAGTTTCATTAACTGGAGCTGGCACAAAGCCTTCCTTGGAGCTCTGTCTATATCAGCATTTAGGGACTCGAGGAGACACCTAAATTTGACTGGAGGGGTGGTAAAGGTAAAGTCCAAGATAGGTTTCACTCTTGTTTCCTTAGCCAAAGAGCAAATCTAATCCACCTTGTGGGTTAATTTAGAGGTAAGCATACAGCCACACAGGGGAACAAGTGCACTCGCTGCCTACTGCTGACATCCACATTTTGTCAGCAACCTGTCTTGTGCCTGCAAGTACATGCTAAATAAGAAAGAAGACTTACTTATGGAATAAATGGTATACAACAATCCAAGAAGCCTACAATCATAAGTATGATTTGCTATCACTGTTCACTGCATTAATCCTTCCAGAAAAAAAAAAAAAGTAGTGTGCTACCCTGGACCCCTGCCATGTCTTTAAGGAATATCTAATGATTGACAATGGCAGATTATGCAGAAATGTCCAGAACGATGGGAATGTATGGCTACTCTCCATCCATTCACTGCATCCGTGTGATTTGCATCCTACATCCTGCCTGAGATTTTGCTGGATTTCAGATAGCTGCTTCAATTGGATGAAACAGCAGCTAGAAAAAAACTACTCAAGATTTTCCAGCAGATAAGGCAGATCTTACTATCAACACTATTTTCAGATATCCAAACATGGGAGAAAGTTCCAGACTCCAGTAACACTGGAAGGTACCTGGTGGCTTGTTGAGAACCAAAAGTAACATCATGCTATTTAAAATGTCATCCAGAATGTGCATGGGTTTTGGGGTTTTGTATGAAGTAATTTCTTCACAAGATTTGGTGCTGGTTCTATTACAGGTTTCAAGCATTTAGGGTTAAGAAAGAAACTGAGATTGTGGCAGTCCCAGTAGATGCAGAATGGAAGTTTCACATGAATAATAATACAGTCTTAGCAGAGGCTTGAAAACAATGCTTAATGTTTCAGTCCGATTGTTCAAGCTTGCTTTTTCCAGCATACGTGCTGTCATTTAATTGGCACAACAGTATTTACTGAAAGTTATTAACCACTGGAACAACATACACACAGAACTGGCAGATTTGCTGTCACTGGAATTCCTTAAGATTTATATATGCTCTTACTCAAGTAGTTTATTGACTAGATGCAAGAATCAGTAAGTGAAGGTTCACAGCCTGTGACATGCAGGAGGTCAGACTAAAAGATTCTATCAGTCTTTTCTTGTTCCAAAACACCTCTGAATCTACATGCTCTTAAAATAATCACTAACCATATTTCAGAAACCAAACCTTAACAAACATCTCTCGATAGTTTGGAAGACATGCACTGACCAGGTTAAAACTGAGTCTTCCCAGCTAAATTATCTTGCTTCTGGTTTTCTTAACAGCATCTTCCTATCTTTAAACTGGCTTCCACAAGATTCCTTACCGATATTGAGCTTATAACACTGATAAATGAACAGAGAAGTGCTTTGCTTTCAGGCTTTTGTAATTTTTTAATAGAAAAAGGGCAGAAAGATATCCAAAAGGAAAAATGTGCATAGAAGAAGAGCCAAGTGGTCTTATGAGAAGACAAGATACTGAAAAATACGGTATATGAATTGATGCCACCTGCCGACTGGCAGCGTTCACTTGGAACTATCACAAGTTAATGCCTGCAATTTAGAAACATCTCCCATGCTGCAAAGCCAGTAAAGCCAGTGTATTACAGACTGCCGCACACATTTTGCTTATCACAGCGACACGAGAAGCCGTACAGATTGCCAACAGCACTGCCTAAACAAAGACGTGTAAGTTTGGTGTTTTGCTGGAATCAAGTAATTTGGCAAAACCACAGAAGCACATCAGCTGTGGCAAAGAAAACATCTCACAGAAATGAAATATGGATTTATTTGTGTTTTTACACTCTCCCGTGTGTTGCTCAACAAGCTCAACTGATTAGATGCTGCCCTTCTGGGATCCCAAGTGCTATGTGCACCAGTCATTCAGATCATCCTAGAACTCCTCCATGGCACATCCACAGCACTCTGGACAATCAGAGGTTGCTTTGCAATGTTTCAGGGAAACTCTGGGAGTTTTGGTTTTCAGCCCCAGCCACAGTAAAAACAAACATTGCTAAGCCAATGTATTTATTTACAGATGTACAACATTGCTTTTCTCCACCCACCTGTTAGGGTGGAACATAACTAAAGTGGCTATGTAGCTATTCCACAATTATGCACTTACATCATCCAGTGTACTGGTTATTTCCCATCCTGGTTTTGCTGCTAGGTGTGTCAGTGCAGCTATATTGCTGTAACTCACATATGCCTGAAATGTAAGATACATTTCTGAAAATGAAGCGGTAAAGGTACATTGCACTGAACATTGCAGAAATGAGATGCTCTTTTTCTATCATTACCCCTCAATCGTAAACGTTTATTTTCCCATAAGTGTTTTCCTTCCAGAAAACACAGCCCAGCAGTTTCCCAATTAAATACTTTCAATAGCTAGATTATGTGCTCACATGGCTGTTGGCAAAACAACACTAATTAAACAACAACAGAATGCTACTTTGGGCTTCTCCAATTATAAAGCAGTGCAGAAAAACCATGACCACCAGAGAGGTAATACAGGTAACCTCCCAGACCACTAAATTAATGGTTTTGTCCATCTTCCTCCTAAGTAATTAAAATCTACTAGAAAATTAACCTCTTCATTGCTATCAAGCAGTGGTCTATCTTGGCAATTGCTTTAAACAGCAGGCTCAGAGCAGAGAAAATGTAAATACATCCATTATTTATGCTTGACTACAGTGGATGGAATTCTCATTTAACCACTGTATAAAAAGAATACAGCCTTAGAGACTTTAATGATAGGTTTTAATTTAATATTAAATAAATCTTAAGTAAGCAATTTTTATCATTGTGTGCCTATTTATATTTATTGTTTTAAAGAAAAGAAGTGCTGCTTCAAACAGTGGAGATGCCACTGTTAACAGCAAATCACTTCCTGCATTACAGTTCTCAATTATTACTTTTTCCTGTAATGGAAAAGACCCGGTAAAATTTCTGGGAGCCACTGAGATCTTAAATGCAATGAAAATTTAACCACAAAATTTTGACACCGAAACAACGTTTAGGATGTCTATAAATCCACCTAAACTCAGGTTCATCACTATTCATTTCATGACACAGGCACAGTCTACAGCCTAGCACATCCAGGCCAGAAACACATACCACTTGTTTTAGAGTATCTACAAATGAACATAAGTTTTCACATCTCTTTCCCATAGAAACAAAGTTTACACTATTTCACTGTTCATCTGTCTGTTGGTATTGCCATATCTCTCCCCCCGCTTTTAGCATTTACTAAATAGTATCCTCACAGCAGTTTTTGAGACAGTCAGTGGCTGGATAAAGGAAAAAAAATACCCAAACTAATTCCTCTGCAGATTTCAGCTCTTTAAAAGCTGGGGACACTGGGATGTAAATCTACAGGAGACCTTACAGCTTGGATGCTTAAGGGGCCACTTGTTAAAATAGTCTATCTTAAAGACATTTTTTATGTTTTGTATGAAACTTACACTTAAATCAATCATCTACTCTCTTTTTTCAGAAGAAAAAAAAAGTTCATCCTATTACACATTTATTCATTCTTCCATGACTACCATAATGCTTAAGTACAGAAGGTCCTCTTTGGAAACTGATATGACCTGTACAACTGTTTTACACACCCAGAAAGTGTACAAATACACCATTTTATGCAAGTAGACAATAAGACACAATCTACAGATTACCTGGTTGCTTGTCTCCCAGGAATCAGAAGGTTTGTCTTCCTTAGCAGACAGCATGCATTTTCTAAAACAAAATTCAAAAGAAAAATAGCATGAATTGGTTCTTTACACTTTCTTCTATATATGCTGAAATAATCACTTCTGTAGGCTTACGTGTCTTCTAAATACTTTACAGGTATTTTATCAATTTTGGGTAGTAAGACAAGTTTGCAATAACTCCTTTTTCTTCCCAGGAAAGACAGGGAAACAAAAGAACCTATAGAACAAAGAATTTTTGAGACAAGTAGCCTCTAATAATTTCAATGCAACTCAGGCAAAATTATTTGGAAAGTTAAGCAACATAACAGTTATGTTTGAGATTTCAACCACTTAACAAATGATCACTTTTTCAGAGGATACATTAAAAAATTAAGTTTTCAAAGTCAAGTTCTCATTGTAACCCAACTATACCTGGCCAGTCGAATTCTCCTTCGGGCAATAGCTCCATGGTATCGCCTCATACCATCCTTTATAAAAGGTAAACAGGACAGTAACACATCTGATTATTTTAGGACACCCTCTAAAAAAAAGACAACTAAAACCTACTTCTTACAGATGGACAAACACCAGAGATGTACTACAAATAAAAAATTGCAGCCTGCACATTGGATTTTCCCCAGATTAACCCGAGTCAGTGATTCACTTTTGATTTGACAATGTTCCCTTAACTTTGCAAAAACAATCCAATAAAACATCCCTTGCCTGTTTTGTAGAGTACTGCCATACCAACTGTCACTTTCAGCCAAATGACCACTTAAAGTTTAAACTACCTTGGGCACATACTAATTTTCCCAGATTTGATTGCATGTCCTGAAGGAATGGGCGTACATGTTCTTATCTTGATGCTTAGCTTGTGGATGCCCCTCTAGGCAGGTTTGTAAGGGAAGCACTGTTTTTCCTGACAGAAGGTAAGCTGCTATGGCTTTTTTTACTTGTTTCTTTGTTTTTAAGAGGAAGGGTCGTTTTTCCTCTTGGAACAGTCTGTAATGGGCAGTAGTGAACCTTACTGCCTCACCTAGTATATAGGACACCTTGATTTATTCTTCCAGTTGCCATCCTATAAAATGTTAAGTTCACTGATGTTAATGTCTATCTGTGCTGGCTCTATAAAAATCTCTAATTGGAGCAGTAAAGTTAAGGACAGGTGATATCACAGCAAATAATTCAACAATAGTATTCAAACTGCTCTGAATGCTTCATGCATCACTTTCAGGGAAACATATGCCGAGATCTCCATGTCAAAGGAACCAGAAAGCCCACCCATGTGATGGGATTTGATTCCTACACACTCCTTTATTAACTCTATTTCTCATCTTCATTAAGGGTTTAGAAAAAATAACTTTATTCACTAAACAGTTAGGAGTTTTAGTTAGGTTTTTGCTGTCTGGGCAGCTTCTACAGTCAGTGGAGATTGCACAAGACAGATACAGACAGGTGCCAAAAATGTGCATAAAGAACATTCTTCTTCCCTGTCCATCAACTAACTACATAATTTGTAATGATGACTAGCCCCACTACACCTCTTAGTTTTGGATGACTGAAGTTGACAACGACAAATCTCTTACTCAAAGGCAAACATTTCATTTAGAGGTTTTCTCTTCTGCATGGCCCTGTTTAGTCCTTGCTTTCCCACCAAGGTTATATGGCTGTGTGACATGCAGTGTGCCGGGTTGGACCACATAATCTCATATATGCATTCATCCTACTCCTGAGGATGAGAGCTGACCTTTGTAGTAGGTTTGATTCTGGGGAAGGTGAGCAGCTCTCCTTTGTCATTTACAGTGTTAAAAATGAGAAACGCGCTGTTAATATGCCGTGCTTGGTCCTTGATCCATTCTTCACAGTTATAAGCCTCAACACGAACACCAACCTCCACACTGAAATAAAAGTTTAAATTAGTTACTGAACTACCACAAGTGCTGCAGAGGCAGCTCTGAGACACACTAAAAAGGGCTGCTGTACACTATTCTGTGCACAGGAAGCCTGACTCAAATACCTTCTGTAGCACACAAAATAAATTACTCAGTCTGGACAGACACATTTCAGAAACAAAAGGTGGCACTAGATAAATAGCATTAATAAGAAGAGCAAAAATTGAGATAAGCAGCAATATATGAACTCCAGTAAGCATACTATGAGAAAAGACAGCAAAAGTGAACAGGATGATATTCATTTGACATTCAGCAGAAGCATCGTACGAAGGTAATTCATGCTCTGCTAGCATTCTGCAGGGACCGAATACACCTACGAAGAAAACAGCCACAGAAAAGCAATGCCAGGATAACATTTGTCTTGTGTACAGAATTTGGAGGAGGAATTACTTTAGCTTCTGCCTTCTTATGGCTTGTCTTACTACACCTCTTGAAACTTCTGAACACACCCTCCCGCTCTAGGTAGGGGCCACACTGATGGAACAGGGCTCCACATAAGTTGTGTTACAACCCCTGGCATAGCCAGAGGGTCTGCTGGCCCAAAGTGCCATCCCTGTAGATGGGGAAACAGCCTAGCAGAGAGGTGCTATCCCTTTGCAAAAGGTCAGGAGAGTCAATTCTCTGGAGGCAAGCACAACAGTAGCGCTAAAAATGCAGAGGAGATAGTGCATGCATAGGAAAGAGGAAGCGAGAGTAACCATTAGCAGGCAGGATCTGTGCATGACTGGTCAACAGCCACACTGCTGAATTCCAGGAGCAGGTGTTCAGTGTGCCAAAATCTGTTTCATGTATGCAGTGACTATATACGCAACTAAAGATAAAATTTCAGCATGGGCTGTAGCCATTTACTCCAAACTGCAGCTGACAAAGCCTCACCCCTGCGTACACCCAAACAAACACTGGGAAGAAATAAACAAAACAAAGCATCAATTTTTCCAGTAACCAGCAATAAACAGAACCCAGATCTGTCAAGAGATACCAAGACAGGAAGATTCTAGCAGCAAGCTGAAGCATTCTGAAGAACCAAAGCTGTGGGACCAACTCATCCTTGAAAATCCCTGAATTTCAGAGTGATATTTATGTTGTGAGTTTGCAGGATTGGGATTTGGTTACAAATGATCTTTAAACTGAAAGTCAGAGAATAAATTTTTTAAAACTTTCACTGAGAAAAGTTAAAAGCAGCACATATAGATGGATAGATATATCCCTCAAAGCTCCAGCTGAAAAAGAATTCATTCAATACCACAAGTCCTACTGACAGCTGAAACCTGAAACACTCAGTTAGACTGGTGCTGGAGAGGTCAAGGTAGATAAGCAGATACGGAGCTTTACCTGTTCTGAAATGTATTGTTCACAATTGCATTGAAGGCAAGGCGGTCACCCACGACAGATGGTCCCCAGAATTTAAACATATTAACGGATTTCAAGATGGGATATGAACGACAAAGGCGGCTGAAAAAGAAAGCAAGAGAGACAGAGAGCAAACCATACAGTCACGTTAAAGAACCTCCTTTGTTAGGTTTGAAGTGGGTAGTGATTAGAGCAACAAGGTTTGCACAACCTAGAAGATCACTACATTACACTAATTTATTCCATAACCCACTGAAATACAGCTAACATGTTCAGCTCCAAGAGCACGTAATTCAAGCTTCAAACATAATAATACCACTTATGTCATGCTGCTTCGTTTTCAACACACTTTACAAACACCGACTAATTAATTCTCACGGCTTGATATTACTTCTTTTGGAGCCGGACCATGAATCCCTTACCTGCAGAGTAACCACTTACTTCACAGAATAATTTCTATATGACTGCATAAGGAGTAGGATATTGTTCAGTACGTAAAAATGCCAGATCATAAAGCCTTTAAACAAAAGAAACCTGAGCAGAAAGACTGAGCACCAGAAACAGCGTTCAAGCAAAGCAATGTCAATCTATCTGTTCTTTTTAATATCAATACTTTTTTGCTTGTTTGTCAGATGTTTTTGGCTGGCATTATATGAAATAAGAACAAAAACCTACTCATATAACTGTCAAATGTATAGCTATTTTTTTTGTTGGGTTTTTTGTGTTGTTTTTTTTTTTTTTTAATTTACTGGTTTACTAAATTACGTGCAGTTTGCTATTGATGCTGAGCTGGGAAACGCATCTTTGCACATACAAAGAGGTAGAAAGATGTTGAACTGATCAATTACCAGTTCAGAAACAGAAATTTTGGCTAAATTGCAAAAGCTGAGGGCACGGTAGTGTATTACAAACACATAAGTCATAGTAATTCAGTTCCTTTTACCCTTCCAATTGCATAGTGCATCCACTCACTTGTCTTTTCTTATTTCAGACCTGATCCTGCACTGTGTTCAATCGCATGTAGTCAGGTTCAGCTGGATTGTCCTACTGGATCTCTTTGAACTGCTTGTGCAATAGGCTGTAGCCACTCTAGTAAAACTTAGCTGGTCTAGTACAGAAGATTGTCTTTGCCAGGCGAGTACCCTCTCTGTGAGCGTACCAGCAAAGCTGCCCTCTGGACAAGTGCAGTGGACAAACAGATACACACCTGATCAAACCCAGCTACACTGCTACTGGAAGAGGTTTGCAATACTGTGTCATCTACACTAGGGAATTCCAACAACCCACCACTTTTCTGACCTTCACAGACATTCCAGAAAAAAATCTGCAGTACAGATACAGCTTAAGGTTTTGTGGTGTTGAGGTCTAGTGTGCAAGGTCTCTGGAGTGAGCAAAAATTAGATTTCTTCTGCAGTTCTAAATGTAGTCAAAGCCTCACTCTTGTCTGGGATTTCTGTGCATCACATGAATAGGGAACAATACGCAATAATGACATTTATTTTTAGATTTTGAAAAAACATGCTCTATCCTCACGCATGTGTGCAAAACTCAATAAGAATCCGCTATGCACATCTGAGAATAGATGTTTCATTGTGTGGTTTTTAAATTTGAAAATACAACTTTGTAGTGTTCCTAGCTTCTAACTCAACTGCACTCTGCAAACTAATGTACCACTATTGTTAAATGTACACAATTATCTGTAGCTAATTAATTGACTGGTACATCTTTTCAATAGACTAATACAGTCAAACAACCTTGTAATTTCATTAAGAATAATTTGCTTTTCTAATTTAAAATGCTAAAAGGTGATCTTATTTCCAATGTTCACTGTAAAGATGCAAACATAGTATTACTGAAAGCAAGGGAGGGATGAACCACAAATTTGGCCTAAATATTCCATATTTTCTGGAAAACTATGCTCTGAATGCTTTTCCTGCAAGTGTAAGGGAAAAAAAAGGACAGATCTGGTTCAAACAAATATTACTAATATTCAAATGGCTTTATTGCTATCTGCAAGATTTCCACTTACTGTCCAGCCAAAAATGTGGAGGGAGGGAGAGAAGGAGCGTGAGTAACCTTTAAAATGCCCTTAGAAATTTATTTTTCATGGGTGAGCCCTCCTCTTCCGTTCCTCCATCAGAGTTTGTGCGCATAGCAACTCTTAGCTGGCACCTTCAAAGGCCAGGCCTAATTGTGAGTGGCCTCACAAAAGGTCTGTAGTGATACTAGCTATTTCTCAAGCATAAACTACAAAATCTCTGTTTTCAACAAGCCTCTGTCACCAGCTATTATTCCTGAAATTTTCAACATGACAAATCATGTCTGACATTCATTATTTCAAAGAAAATCTTTTCATCACATGGTTTCCTGATTTTTTGCTTCTCTTTTTAAACCTAAATGTGACACTCGCTAGGTAAAATTTATCAAATGAAAACAGGTAAATATTTTGGGTCATATTATGGCAAAAACCTGAAACAGTCCCTTTGAAGTCAATGAAATTACACACTGGGGTAAGGTCAGTGCATTTTAAAGTTACTAAAGCAAGTTGTTTACCCAACCACTACAGAAAATCTGTTGTTATCAGTCCAACTACTGGCTACAAATCAAAACTACATGAATAATAAATGGGGAAGTCATTTAATTATTAAAGTTAAAAAGCAAAAACATATCTAACATCCCTGCAGTGAATTAGGTCACTTGGTATGCGAGGAGAATTCAAACTGAAACTCAAGTGTTGCTTACAAAAGAAGCTTTGTATGAAGTCCAAGAAAAAGGAGGGAGAAAAACAACGGTTTGATTTCAGGGGAAGAGAAATTAAATGATTTTATGTCTAGGCCATACTGACTAGCAATAGTAGGCAGTGACACAAAAATACCTCACATGTGTTACCTGAAGATGTCAGAGCCCTTTAAACTGCTAAAAATATTACAACCCTTAGGATATGGGACTCAGAGAGACTGAAAGGTTAAGAGACTTGTTGAAGGTTATGCATCCATTCTGTGTGCACACCAACAAAACAGAACCTATTTCTTTTGATTCTTCCTCTCTGACTTATTCTTTCTTCTGGCATAACGATCTACAGGCTAATATTTAGAAGGCTGTTCATTTTTGGGTATCATTTGATACAGGGTCAGTATCAGTTTTATCCTGACTTAACAACTAACTCTGCTTTTAAAACACTGTACCAACCACATGGAGGCCAAGCTTCTATTCCTACTTCCAATGCTGACTTTCTGCAGAGATTCTCAGGAGGATAACATAGCCTCTTTTGCCTTAGGGTCTGTATGTGTAACAAAAGAAGAATAATATTTGACTCCCACAGTGGTGTGGCATGCTGTGGGAACTGTACCACATAAATAGTTCAAAGGCCTCCTGCGATCTGAGGAGTAAGAAAAGTCACTAAGATTTGGGTCTGCATTTTTCACAAAAATAAATCTCTGTGAAACCTTAATACTAAAATCACATCCATTTAGAATCCTATGCAAAGGCCATATGTAGAAAAGTACCTTGCTGAAATACTTGCCACTGTCTCCATCCAAGCCATGATCTGGCCACCAAATGTGTTTCCATGATGGTTTGCATGAGGAGGCTGGACAAGCTCAATACTCTGTACATGAGTAAGATCAGTTGAAACTGCACCTTCCTCTTCAAATGAATCTAAAACACAGCAGCAATGTATTGATGAAGTATTTCAGCTAGTAACTTTGTTAGCCAAGAAGAAAATACCACCAGTTACTGAAATGTGCAATTTGCTTCAGACACAACGGAAAGAAGAAAAAAAGAAAGACACAGAAGACCTCTGTTCTTTGCAAGGGAAGCAAGAGGCTGAATATTTGCTCTGTTCTTCCAAGAGATGTAAGAGGTGAGGGATGGGGCACCCTGCAGTCTATCAGAGCACAGTGATCTTTCCCAGCCCTCACTATATCCTTCAAAGAAGCTGTGTCAGAAGCAGTTACTGTGAAAGCTGGCAAGCAGTGAATGCAGGCAGCCAACTGCCTCAGCATGTGCTTGTTATTATTCATGGTTGCTATGCATCATCTCTAACAGATGTTGTCAGAGCAGTTTATCACTTACTCCAATGCTGTTCATAGACTTTGACCACCATGTATGATGACACATGTGCAAATGTGTCTAATTAAGGTAACAATATAACATGACTATTTCATAACCTATTACAAATCTTGGGATTACCAGAGACAATATACCAACACACGAAAGAGAGAAATATGGATGGGAAGCAGTAACTACCTTCATCTGAGCATTTCCAATTTCACTTCCAAATCTTTAGCCATACATCCTCACACTAAGCTTTGTTTTTTCACTTATATTTTGCAAGAACAGATTTAGGCATGAGATGACATAAGTAATTTTAAAAGTGCGTATCTATGCTAGGTGCTACTTAACCCTAATTGTACTTTTGACTATTGCCATAATTAACTAACTTTATGATTATATAAATGTGCGGACACATTTGACTAACTTGCACTTTGGACCTACTTAAGTTGTTGCGTAAGATCCACTCAGAAGACAAACTTCACTTTCTGAATATGATTTATGCCTATTTTGCTACCTGGCGGCCTTTACACCCAATATTTTCTTCTCTTTTTCCCCTACTTTGCTTGTTCTGCCTCCTTAAGGAGGTGAATTAGCACTAACAATGCTAAGATCTTCCAAGGAAGTTATCAGGCAAGGCAGTGGAAACCAAAATCATCAACCTCTGATTTGTCTTTCATGGTATTAAGCTGTCTCCTATGAGACAGTTACCATGAAGATAAATAACTTGTTTGCTTGTAGCAAACAAGTCTCTTCAGTTCTACACAGTCCTATTAGATTGTTAAGACTAGAATTTTTATTTACACAGCAAATTTTGAGCACAATTGTCTTTAAGAACAGAGGTGACTATTAGAACCAGAGACAAACCTGTTTCTTGGCTCAATTTTTCTAATTTGGTCATGAGGAGTAAAATTTTTTTTTAGTTGTTTTGACCTCCACGGAATGAATTTTCTCCTGTTTGTTGGGATCTCATGGCATAAATATAGTTCTTAGTGCTTTCTTGCAAAGACACAGCCGGAAGCCTGTGTGCATTTTATCCTTCTGTCTGCATTACAACTAGTGTCATAGGACTTTATTATCATATTGCAAAGTTCTTTGTGAACTGTTAAACCTTACACATATAACCTACAAGAAGATCTGCATGTCAGATCTACTTCTTAATGCACACTTGGCCTTCAATCCTGCATTTTTAAATCTGGAATTTGTAAGAGACAAAGAAATGACCAAAGAAATTGACCCTGCTCTGGCAGGGGGGTTGAACTAGATGATCTCCAGAGGTCCGTTCCAACCCTGACCATTCTGTGATTCTGTGAAATACCACTCTATTAGAATAACTGTCTTACAAACCCTCACACTGGCACACGCTTTTCTACGTGACACCACAACCTCAAAGAGCTCTACTCAGATGTTCTGTCTGCTTTTTTCCTCCCTTCCAGCTGCCCATAAGTCATTTGTTCCATCTTCTATGCTGACCACAGTAATCACCTTCCTTATTACTCTCCTGCATTAGGTTCTGAAAGACCTGTTCATAGCCCAGTCGGATCCTTCTTCTCTCAATAGCCAGGGTGTGCTCCAGGTGGTCTTCTGCAGAAAGAAGTTTTACAGGTTCCAATTCAATCTATGCAAATGAAAAAAAAAAACCATAACAAAGTGCACTTTGAACTTAAAATGGCATCAGCATTTTCTACAACCTTTTGCTATCAACTGTCCAAGATGGGACAAAGAGAAAAAGAGAGGGAGGAAAAGAGGGGGAGGAAAAGAGGGGGAGGAAAAGAGGGGGAGGAAAAGAGGGGGAGGAAAAGAGGGGGAGGAAAAGAGGGGGAGGAAAAGAGGGGGAGGAAAAGAGGGGGAGGAAAAGAGGGGGAGGAAAAGAGGGGGAGGAAAAGAGGGGGAGGAAAATGAAAAAGAAAAAAATAAAAAGGAAAAAAGAAAAGAAAAAAGATCTTAATATGAAGGTTTGAGTATTAATACTTTTGTATCGGAAGAATAACCCAGTCACACTGATCAGTGGTGCAGTCTATGGGAAAATGTACCCCAGCACCTACTTCCACTCACAACACAAATAGCCCACTCCCTCTTTCACAATTCACTCCATACTCATGTAGTCTGTTCCACCTATCTGAGGAACTGTTTTCAAAGAAGCATTGGTTTTCTGAGGTGGAGAAGAAATACATGAACATGCAGGACTTGGTGCAGCTTCAGACCCTACACATTTATGCCCAAAATGCTACTTCCACCCAGACACACATCCTTCTCTTACCAAGATCAGACTGTCTTCTCCCTTAAGTGCAAATTCCCATGTATGTCAGGTCAAAGACAAACTGAATCCAAACCTCTACAGGCTTAAGAAAATTATTACATTTAGATGAATGCTGCAGAGGTGCCACTGAACAGTCATTTGTGTGATTTGTCTACAAGGTCTAGCCTCAGAAACCTTAAAATAAGGCACAAGCACTGCAACGCAGACAAATTCAACATTTCATGCCCTGTAGTGGTGCTGCTAATGTTTCTCAGTATTTGAGTCTTCACTCCAACTCTCTTGCAGCTTCCTTGCCTCCTTTCTGGCCCTTCTCAAGAGCTTCCTGGCTTTTTCCAGATGCTCAGTTAAAAGATTAAGATGATGAGTGCATACCGTTGCTCTCTGCACAAGTTTAGCAACAGTTGTTCAGAAAAATGGATTTGAAAAAAATGTTCTTTAATTTTGTCTTAAAAATAATCTTAGTTAATCATCACCCAATTTAATCCTGAATTAACCTCCCTGGAAATTTGGGCAAAAGGTAAATGGGTTGATGCCATGGATATTATATCAAACCAATAATAAACAATCCTTACTTTATACTATTTTAGTGCTTTCAGGTTAACCGATTTAGTCATTAACCTTTCAGACACAAGCTGGGCTTTAGCTTTGGTAAAACTGTTCCAATCTGTTTCTTCTGCAAATTGCAATATATGATTGCAGAAGAGAAAGCATAAATGACTGGATATATTAATTGCTCGTGGGATCATTGCTCTCTGACAATCTGCAGTGGATGTTAAAAAGGCAGATGCACTGTCATAACACATTCAACGAGACAGGAAAGTCAGATATATGACTCCAGTCACTCACGTTCAAGAAAGTAGAATACTACATACAAAGGGAGTTCATTAAGAGGATCTGAGGAATATTTGGTCTTATATGAAAACTTTAAAAGCACCCTGCCTGTTTGGCACAGCAATGTGAAGACCAAATAGCACCGTGAGTGATTTCTAAATACCTCCGGGGAGCCAAACACTGGGGAGAAGATACAACATTGGCATGAAAACTAATTAACATAAACGGCAAAGAATTAATTTAGATTGGAGGCTAGCTTAGATACAATGTCTTCTATCTTAATGGTGATGTCTGAACAACCACCTCAAAAGAAGGAGTGAAGGATAAAGAAACCCTGTCCCCAAAACCCTTGCAAGGTTGCAACATGTATGTAGGTCAGTTTCTGAAAAGGAGAAAAACCGTGCAGAGTCACAGGGATCTCTCTTCCAGTGCTTGCCTCTGTCAATATTGCAGCCCTTACAAAGACACCAGTTCTATTATGAGCAAATGCACAAGAGAAAGTGGAAACAATAAAAAAAGCCCAACAGCTTCAGAGCAGAGATGTGGAAAAATCTCCATATAGTGTGGACTTCATGACATTTTCCCATTACTGATTGGAATGAACAGGTATGAACATTTTCCTGTGTTCACAACCACAAAAGTTGGGTTCTTTCACAGAAACTCAGTCCAAGTAACTTCAAACATAGAAGAAAACAGAAATAATACCTTTCCAGCACCAACTGGTTTGGCTACATATGTTGCATATGCCACACTCACAATTTTTTCAACATTAGTCAAAACATCCTGTACTGTAACCTTGATGCCAACCTACAAGGAAGGAGATAAAAAAGGTATTTACATCATCGTCAGTTGAAATGAGACAAAATTAATCACGTTCAATCTCTTAAACCTAGAAGAAAAAAGGTAAAAAAACCTGCTCTGCTATCACTGATCATCTCTGAACACATAAGAACATCACAATATTCTCTGAGCTCTGAAAAGCTCTTAAGTACAACTGTGTATGTATGTTTAGCATCACTTGTAGGGTAAAATAAAAAATAGTAAAGACACTTAGATTTAGTTTTATGGATATCTCTTTCCATTTACTTGTGTGCTATTTGGAGTTCCCATTTGAATCTTTCTAAGATCTGTATGAACAAAAAAGCCTGTATAAATGTATAAAACACAATGAAACACTTAAAGGTGAAACACTTTATTTGATCCTGTGAGACACACCTGACATGCATCAAAGATTCTGATTTTTTTATATTTTTAGAACCTTTTGGAATACATTCTCTGTGAGATGCATCCCTTCCATTAATATTAACGAAAACTGGACTTGGGCACAACGTAGAGAAAAGTACCCTTAAGGTTCAATTCTGATTTCAAGCAAGTGATTGGGCAATGCACTGCATACTTGTTATAACATAAAGGGTAAGAACGCCTGAGATAAATACTTCTGTATCAGAAGCTTCAAAAATATTTAGAACTCCACCTATTCAGTCGATCTTAGCTCTGATCCAAAGAGGTCAAATAGCTTTGGACTGGACCAGCACCACCTATCCCATTCTGTCCATTACACCTGCCAAAGATTTTAAGTCTTCAGGGTCCATTTTTACAGGAAACATGTAATTACAATAGTCATTATGAAACCACAGTTTCATTAGGCGGTGGTATTGTTTACATATCTGCACAAAGTTCCTTCTGAAACAAATAGACCCACGATGCATTCCTCTACTCCTCCCACCTCTCTTCTCTGTTCTTCAAACATCTCTAGAAATACGAGCGATGATGTCTTACCTCCATGCTGGTTTTGAACGCTCTGTTCACCTTTGCTTTGATGGTAATAATTTGTCCAACCCTATTAAAAAGAATAACACCTTACAGTATATAATCATGCAGCTTAATAAGGATGTGAAACTGCCTCTCTAGGTATTCCTAATAGTAGTGGAGAAAAACTCATTAATCAGTCTGTGTCTTCCATATGTACTGAAAATGCACTGAAACAGGTTTAGCACCGTTATTCATCAGACAAAATTCATTCATGCTCAATAACGATTTTAGTTGCTCAGAAAACTGCATAAGCTTAGTACTAGCATTCCTTCTCACTGCTGATGTCTGTATGATGTCAGGTGTGCTCCAGGCCCCAGGTCCCTCAAGAAATTTTGGCCGAGATTCTGCTTTTTTTCAAAGGCACATCTTTCTGTGAGTTACACTAAATCACTGGGTGTATCTAGCTGCAAAAACACACAAGTTATACTCCATGTGCACTCTCTAGCATACAGACACATGCACATGAGGAAATAATCCCAGGACAAAAAGTGCTCTTTTGACATCCTTGAAGGATAGACACTGCTGCAGCATGTCCCTTCTGTTCTAGCAGCATACCTCTGACCAACTACTCTTCCCCATTTACCTACACAGAATACCTAAACAGAATCGTATCTTCATAGAATCAAATTTAAACGAGAAAGTAATTTCTTTCCTTCTGGAATTTCTAAAGTACCTGTTACATGTCAATAACAAGAGTAACCCTTGTTTTCAAACCCCTAATATCCTAACTCAAGGCAATGCTGAAAGGGTGGACAGAAGGGAGCTTCCCCTGAAGTTCTCTTATTGAGCAGAGCAGTAAAAGGACATGATGCACATGGTAAGCCAGAGACACAGCCAAAATAACTGTGCATCAGGCCACTGCTTTCAGGGAATTTAGACTGACTTAAAACTGCTAAAGATCAGTCCCAGAGTAGGCAAAGTGCTGCTAGCTACATCCAGGACTGCAAAATGTAACTCAGACCACTTCAGTACCTATGAAACAGACATTTACAGCTAAGGATTCAGCACAGTTATGACCTCAGTTTATGGAAAAAAAAAAAAACAAAAAAAAAACCTTATAATTTTTTCTTAATTTAAGGAACAGGGTTTTGACATTTAAAGGTAAGGCTCTTAATTTGCTTTTCTCAATGCCAAAACTTCCAAAGAATTGTTACTAAACACTAGAATGGGGAGTAGGAATCCTGCTCCTTTACAGTACCAGACAGGAACAACTAACCGCACAGAAAGTTTCTCTTTCTTTCTCTCATCCAAGAACACAAGTGGTAGCCTTCGAGTAGGCAGGGGGAGAAAAGGAAAAATGGCTAACGGAAAGAATTAAGGCCATCTGCAGATATGCAGCCCTCGTTACCTTTTGAAGAACACATTCAGAAAGAGTTTTTCCCACCATTCATTGCAGAGAAAAAGCACGATCACTAACATAATAGTTCTAAACTGCACAGCTCGTTCACAAAAAGGAGAGTGTGTTCAGAACAACAACAACATTTATGTTCAAGCTTGAAAAAGAAGTTAATGTTACAGTCCTGTAAAAAGGCTTTAGAAAGCTCATAGACAGAACTCATTCAAGTATCCTGAAACACCTCTGAAGACTCTGTCTCTGTCACAAAACTCCCAAGATGATTACAGTAACACAACAGTGAAGGTAATGACATGGTGAAAAAAGACAGGATATATTCATTAGGTATGTTCAATCAGAGTTTGACACATACTGATACTGAGTATGAGGCTTTCCTTAAAAGATGGAGAGTTCAGAGTCTCCACACATGCTTGCAGAGGATGTCCTGGTCCCTGCTGAGAACATTATGATGCCAGATTGTCCATGAGGTCCCAGTGGGGACTGCAGAGGTCTTTACCTCAGGCTTACTGGCAGGGCACTGTTTTCCTGTAGAAAGATTGTTTATTTCACCTTTGTCAGTGACACCTCCCTGGTGACCTCTCTTCCTTTGTGCAAGAACATTGCCTAAGAGAGGCTGAGTTAAGTCTGGGTCTGTCCGCCTTTGAGGAAACTGCAAGATGGGAACAACAGAATAAAGCTGGACATGATCTCACTCAGCCTGAGGCAGCAGTCCCACAATAAGGTGGGTTTGGACTTCACAGACATTAGATTCCCTGTCTGACTGACATCGCCCTTGGTGCTCCAAGCAGTCCATGCAGCTGGACTCACATTTCATTGTAGAAAAGCGTAGTCCTCTGGGGTCCACAATCATATCAGAAAACAAAGATGTCAGAACTGAGATGGCCACACACTGTGATAGGGAAATGTATTTTCATATACTTTCGGGAGCTGTTTCAAAATGAAGTGTTTGCCACTGTATCATGTATTCTGGCTTTGGACAAACTGATTTATTTAAGCCAAAAGAGCTGATCAGCTTGGGCATTTAATTAGGTATGTAAGGGCAGGAGTCACAGAACACC
The DNA here is from genome assembly GCF_000708025.1 of Charadrius vociferus. Taxonomy (NCBI): domain Eukaryota; kingdom Metazoa; phylum Chordata; class Aves; order Charadriiformes; family Charadriidae; genus Charadrius; species Charadrius vociferus. The sequence continues at coordinate 5,471,176 of NW_009648822.1, read as the reverse complement.
ACACTTTCACTTGTAACTGGTAGAAAGCTTTTGGAATACATCAGAATGAACTGAATATGATTCACATATGGAGTCCTAACACAATTTAAATAAATGTAATTTAAAATCAGATGTTCTTACTACCACTGAAATGCTGTATATTAAAAGACAATGAAGAGGGATTTATTTGTTATCATGGCACAAAACTGAGTTTTGCAATATACAGATTTCTGGAAATCTCTGTTTCAATATCAGCTGAAAAGAAATGTGCACAGAAGATTTAATCCTTACAGAACATTTGGCAACCTGAGTTAGGCAAATGAAACCTTACAGCAGGTAACTTACAAAACATTTTTTTAATTTACTAGAGTGAGATATAAGAGCACTCTTATTTATGCAAGATGTTTGTATAATCAACCAGATCTGGCAAAAATTAGGAAATTACACAGTAAGCTACAAACAGGATGTTAGGGATGACCTGAGGCTGAAAAATAATTACTGAAACCACTTCACAGTTGCTACACTTGTACCCTAAATTCCTGTTAAAAAATGAAATATTGGCATCACAAGTGGAAGGACAACTAGAAACAGAAACAAATTTGGAAGGAAAAGTATTTTCAGTATATTTTAGAAGCTCTGTTCTGCTCTCAGAAACAAGAGAGAAAATTCCTCTTAAGCTACTGAAGCCTGAAATATTATGCCTGAAAGAAAAATGTTACCCTGACTTTATTTGGAGGACTCTGATTAGTTTTCACAGACAGGATTTTTTCCTAAGGACAAAATTAAAAACACAGAACAATTACAGGCAGGACAAACACTTTAGAACTAATTTGGTAAAACAGACCAAGAAATTCTCTTGAGTTCTAGATCCAGTCTGACCATATTCACTTTTCTTGTTACTGGTCTAGTTTTCATCCTCATAGCCGCTACTCTAAAAATCTGCTGTTCAGAAGTGTGCGTAGATGCTTATTTCACACTTGTGTAATGCAAGCAATTTTAAATTGACATCGGCTTTATATCTGATAGCCAATGTTGCTTGGTTCACAGTCAGGACAAATGCATGTGCATTGGTCTATGTAACCAGGTCCATCTCATCTAAGCACTCATTAATTTCCAGATTGCAAAGTGTAAAAACACACAAAACCAGAGTAATGGCTTTAATTTTCTGTAAAGATACGGTTTAGGAATAAATGTGCTATTTCCTATTACAGTCTGTTCTATCCCTTGGAAAACTATGAAAAACAGTTAAAACAAAAATTAAGTCCTGTATTATCTTGTAGACTTACTGAATAGTCTGTGATCACAAATGCAAAACATCTCTGTTTTGTTAGATGAACACATTTTTTTTAAAAGAGCTGAAAGAAATAGATGGTAAGAAATAAACCAAAAGAGCACTTGCAACAACAAAAAAAAATCATACAGTAAGTGTTATAGGTATGTATTCCTTATTTAACAGAGATAAGTAATGGCCCGCAGCATTCACTTTAACTAGAGCCAAAGATCACTGGGCCATCAGTTTCTCACCTGGCATCTAGGTTGCCAAGTCAGAGAAACTACGGTTTATTTTTGACCTGTGATATTGATCTGTTTTCTAGGTGGGTCAGGCTATCACAGATAGAAAAGAGCAATTTTGAGACTTAACCCTCTGTCTCTGGGGAGTTCATCGGCCTGCTATCTCAGATTTTATAATGCCCCAGTTTATCTCTGCCAAATAAGAATCTCTAGAATGAAAACATTTGACCGTTGGTTTTGTACCTGGCAGCCTCTTCAAACTGTATGTCATCCATAGACGCTGTCACACAAGACACACCAGCATGTTTCTCAGCTTCAGAAGAGACACATGGACACACAGTTACCATAGTGCATTTGCAGCAAGCTATTCACCTATATATTTGTGCATGAGAGACAGAGATGAAACACAGTAGATCCCAGTTCCTTTGATGACCCTAATGCAAGTCTGCAGTGGATCCCTTAGAAAAAAAGAAGCCCAATAAGATTAAAGTTAATATCTACCATGAATGATGATGACAATTATCCTACTTAGTGTGAAAAGCTCTATTTAAGGCCTTTCTTTAAAAATGAGCATTCTGGTAAGAGAGCACTAGTAAGTATGTTGCAGGACAAAAAAAAAGTCACAAAGCATTAACAATCCTACAGAAATCTCAGCAATCTCCTTCAAAACAGGATGTTGTGAATATCAGCTATATTAAACCAGTGTGGAAGTTTTATGTCAGTTGAGGATTCTCAGACACGGGAGAAAGACCTACAGGCTTATTAGCGTGGTCGCAGCAGTGGAAAGCAGGTAAGTACATGTCCTCAGTACTGTACTAAGAGTGCAGGAATTAAATGAAAGCAAATACAAACAAGTTTTTAAAAAATCAAACCCAAGTATTTACTTATTGTAAAATATTTTTACCAAAATTTAAATGGTGTTCTTCATCTCCCTAGGAAGCATTTGGTTATGAAAAATAATGCACCCTATTTGTATTATGAAAGTTAATCTGGAAAAGGTAAACATCTTCTTTACTGTTAATATTTAATAGCCCAATAGTTATCTTTTTACAGCATGTCATTCTGATTTATTACTTATTTGACCATAGCACCTAGAGTTCCAAGTCAGAAGCTACATCTCCAGCACAGTAGGAGTTGTATAAACACAGGAAATCCCTGTTCCAAAAAGTTTCCCAAGAGAGACAGAGGCAAAAAGAGGATGAGCAGGAAACCTAGAAAACAGGTTTGCCCAACAGGCAAGAGCTCTCACCTCCAAGCAACCCAATATTTTTAGTGAGCAGCGCAAGAAAAAGCTTGAAGGAATTAGAGGATGGTGCACGAGTTGTACCAGTGAGGAGTTCCCTTTGAAAATATGAGGGTAAAACTCATGACGGCATTTACAAGAAAGACAGCAAATTGTGATGAAAGGGAAGAGGTCGCTAACGACTAAGAGGCTGGAGTTGCCACTGTGACAGGTAACACAGGATGTCGATAGTCATAAATAGCCTCAAAAGCGAGGAAGCAGCCAGCCAGGTGGATCACATCTAAAGCAGCAGGATATGAAATTAGGAAGGTGTAAAGCCCAGCACTTGCAACTGCACCGACTGGCACTAATGCGGGTGAAAGACTGCAAAGCCAGTCAAATCCCTGACTGGCATCTTGAGTTTGCTGTGAGAAAAAATGCAAAGCAAGGAAAAGGTGTTAAAAGTCCTTTGTGTGCAACTGGATTAGCCCTGTGGGTTGAATGCCTGCTGCTGCCCTAAGGCTAACCAAGCAAAAGCAATTATGAAAGTGAGCTGTGGTGGCAGATTTGCAGCTGATGAAGATCATCACAGCTTAACCAAAGTCCAGGGGAGCAAGGACCAACCATTGTAGCAGCAGGGGCTCTGCCACTGCGATCAGTTCAGAGTCCCTCCACAAAGAGCACTGCTAAGGAGTAAATCACCGAAGGGCTGAAATCAAATGACTTCATCGTGCTAGAATAAATCGCAAAAAAAACAACCCGGTGTGACTGTATTGGGAAGTTGCTACATTCTAGGTAGTTTCTGGGTTACTGTGTGGGACAAGTTCTCCAGGATCCCAACTCTATATAGGAAGAGTGGCTTACGTAAAGCCGCACACACCCACACAGCGAGTGCACCACGGTCACCACGTCGCGCAGAGACGCCATCCAGACGTGAGTTCCCCAAATATACCCGCTATTCTCCGCAAGGCTCATTATGGACTGCTAATGTATGCAGCCGTACTTGGAAACGGAGTTCAGTGACAGCAGAGGTGGCAGAGCCTTGGGTTTTCTCAGTGCTTTAGAGGCGGCTTGTGCTTCCAGAAGTTAGCGGAGGAGATTTTAAATAAGTTTTCGAAGCTGAGTTACACCAGGCACAGAGTGCTCTGCACTCTGGTTGGATTTGTGGTCGGGTGTTTTTTTTTTTCCACCCATGTGCCAATATTCTTAAATTAGTACTTTTCTTTCTTCAAGTATTTTTTTTTCCCCATCCCTTTTTTCCCCTCTGCTGCTCTCTTTTTTAATTCTCCTCATGCTAACCGCCCCCGTCACCCCCTTCTTCCCTGTCCCCTGAGATGTGACACTCCTCTCCAGCCCCACAAGCTTTCTCGCTCCCTTCACGCCTGTTCTTAATCCGAACGCCCAAATCTCACACACTCCCCCCGGCTGAAACCTTCCCTCAAGCCCCCCTCCACCTCCACCGGGGCGAAATTTCCCCTTCTCTTCGCCTGTCACAGGCAAATACCGGGACGGGGCTACCGGTTTTCAGCAAAGGAGAGGCTATCCCCACACAGCCAACGAGTTAAAGGTTCATTTCTGAGGGGGAAG